>NW_018108831.1:10977-13743 GCF_000183805.2 Loa loa | reverse complement strand
TTATTGACAATATTAAATATTGCGGATCCGGAAATTTAAAAATATGAATACGGACGAAACGTAGTGTAAATAGTGTATTGTAGCGCTATAATCATCAAATACAAATTTATTGCGCTTTGTTTTTTTCTTCACCTATTTTTTACTTTGAGACGGTATTCCATCGATCGATATTCCGGAAAAAAAAATGATCAAAACAATTTGCATACAACAATTACAGCTTATTTTATTACTTCTTACCGGTATGTTTCAAAAATTTTTTTCTCATTTTTCCCCTTTTTATTTCTTTTTTTTGTAAATTTAATTTTTCTCTAACTTTTTTTAAAATTTCTTTTTGTATAAATACATTACAATAACATTAAGCAACAATAATTAACCACAAATAATTAATAAGCAATAATTAAAGATAAAAATGAATAATTATAGATAATAATTTTAATGAGACAGTTTAATTTAACTGTTATTTCATTTCCTTTTTATTTCATCAGTCTAATGTCGGAAAAACATTAAAGTCTAAAGTCATTTTTGAAATTTTTTATAAATTTTTAAAAACATAAAAAATTATTTATTGTTTAAAAGTGGCAGAAAAGGAATAGAGAAATGTATGGAAAATTGATGATTTAATTTTTTGTTTTTATGTAAATACTTTTAAAAATTATTTTATAATATTTTCATATTGGAATACGAAATTTGATCGTATTAAAAATTTGTAATTTGCAAACAAATTTTTAATTAATTAATTATTCAATTTATCATTCATAAGATTATTGACGGATTTTTTTCAATAAAACTTTTTAAAATTTTTCTTGATTCATTTGAAATTTCACTTTTTGCAATGATTAAATAGATTATTAGCTCTTTGATTATGCAAGATATTAATTGAAAAGGAGAAAATAATTTTCAAAACTTAAACATACCTGCAAAATGATCATTTGGAATTTTGAATTTTTATGAGATTAGTTTGAAATTTATTTTAAAAGAAAATTTAATTAGAATTTGATAAAGCAAAAGAAAAATAAAACAGCAGAAGTATATTAGGACAAAAATATAGCCAAACATATAATTTGGAAATTGCTTTTAAAATTCTAAAAATTCTCTAGTTTTTTTTCCAATTTTAAAGTTTTTTCTGCTAAATTTGCTTTTATTTATTCATTTATTTTGTTAAATCTTAGAAATTATATAATTTAATTAATATTTCAAAAGTAATAATTTAATTTTTAACTATTCATAAATTCGGTTTTATGCTAATTGAAACTTTCATAGAATTTGGAAAATTCTATTTCAAAGTTTTGGTTGTTTCGTGAAAAAATTTTTAAAAAATTTGAAACATTTGTTGTAGCTAATTCGAATAATAATTTAATGCATCCAAATGCATTTGTTGAAATTAGGTGAAAGGGTAAATCATATAAGTGAGATGATGAAAGAAGAATATATGAATGAAAAACGAGTAAATTGAAAGCGATGATAGATTGGTTGATAATCATCTATCAATCATTTACTGGAATGAAATTAGTGGTCCGTTATCATTTCAAATTTGGTTAATGATAAAATGATACCGCATTTAGTTGCGGAATTTTAAATTTTATATTTATCAATTATTTAAAAATTTCATTACAAAATTTGCATACAATATTTTGATTTTTTCAATGTAATAATATATCATTTATGTTGATTAATTTAACGGTAATTTGATTGTTATATAAATTATAGAAAATAATTAATTAATAAAAGATTTAATCAGTAATGATGTTCAAAAATTTAATCAATTATAGCAACAAATAATTTATCATCTTTTTCATTTGAATTTAATTAATTAATTAATTAATTAATCATTGCAGAAGTTATACCACAATTATCATCACCACAAACTAGCAAATTTAAATGCTTACCAAATGGTTGCTGTGATGAACATCAATGGTGCCGTTTTTGGGCATCAATTGGTGAATGTACGGCAAATCCGGATTGGATGACCGGAAATTGTCAATTAGCGTGTAATACGTGTAATGTTGGCAAACAACAAGGTTAAATTCAAATTTACTTTAAATATTACAAATTATGATTTTATTGAAATTTAAATTTAATTAATTAAAAAAAAAGCGCAATTTTGGTGTAATTATCTTGAACAATCTTTTTAATCCTTTTTAGGAATATAAACTGTGAGTAAAATATTGAAATTAATATCGGAATTTTTCATATTATATATATAATTACTCAATATGTAAATAAATCTCCATTCAGAAATCAACTTCCAATAATTTTTTCATTCCAATTAATTCCATTCGTTTTATTTTTCAAAAGAGAGCAAAAAGTTATTTTCATTAATTAATTATTTCCAATAAAGAAAAAATAATACTTAATTTTTATGCTAACAATAATAATAGTAGTGCTAGTAATGAAAATGATAATAATAATAATAATTATTATTATTATTATTATTATTATTATTATTATATTTATAATAATAATAACAATAACATTAGCAATAATAACAATAATAATTATTATTATTATTATATTTATGATAAAAATAACAATAACATTAACAATAACAATCTTTTATGTACGCTGATCATTTAAAGCAATATTTCTAAGAATTTTGTAATGTAGTTTAATTAAGCACTAATATTTGCTAATTAATTTAATTTCAATGAATTTAAGTAGATTATTGATAAAATAATTTTGTCACCAATATTAAAAATACACATCGATTATACAATCAAATAATAATGAATATTATAAATTAATTACTTTTATAGCTGCCTTTTATTT
>NW_018108831.1:6237-10548 GCF_000183805.2 Loa loa | reverse complement strand
TTTTTTTTTTTTTTTTCTTAAACTTGTCAACATGCTAAATATGTGTCAACTGTTTGTTGTAAATTAAGCTGTTTACTATTTGACCTTTTCTGCATGTCAAATAGCAAACAATTTTTTGCTTGCAATTCATATCAATCTCCACAATTTATGGGCGAAATACAATTAGTTATGCTATATGTCTTGTAATAATTTATGCAAAAATAATCAACGATTTGAATGAAATAATTTGTTAATTAATAATTATTATTGTAATTATCATGAAGAATACGAGAGGCAGTGTGATATGATAATGATAAATGATAGAAATGATAAATGATTGGTAATAATAGGAAAAGGCGATGATAATAATATAATCAAAAAGGTTGATAAGAAATTTAGATAATGGCATTTCATACTAGCCAATAATGAATGATCAATTAGTTCAAAATGTAGAAAATAAGCTAATTAATTTAATTCGAGAAAAAAAATTTTATGACTGACATTTTTATCAAAGAAATTTAAAAAAAAAAAAGAAGACATTTTTCACTATTTTATCATTGTATCATTCGTAATTAATAATGTTCCGATTTTAATTTCACAAATAAATTGTTATATTTGAATTAGCATTAAAATTAAAGAAGCATGGATTAATATATTATATTCAACGAAAGTTAATAGAATAATATATGATAAAAATTAAAACATTAATTAGTAGAGAAGTATGCAATAAGAATTGAAATACTAATTAGTGAAGTAATCCACCTCATAATTAATTTGCATTAAAATTAAAATACTAATTAATAAAATAATCATTTTTTTTCTTCCCAGATATTTCAATAAAATATTTTATGTATAAATATAAGTTCAAAATTTTTTTAGTATCAAAAAAAAATGGGAAGGAAACATTTGCTTCTTTTATTTTCAATAATTTTTTAACTAATAAAATAACAGATTGTTTAAAAATTTCCATTTTTCTTGTTTTTTTTTTTTGCAGGTAATTAAAATTGAAATGAATAATATTTGACATAATAATGAAATTATTGCAAAAATATTTTTCCTTTTCTTTTCACCATGAAAATTTCATGAAAAATACGAAAGAATTTTTTGGTCTTTTTTTTTAAATTTGAAAAGAATTGGATTATTTCTTCCGAAAGCAACCAATTGTATTTGCATTCCAGCAAAAAGAAATCATAAAATCATAATTTTTCCTTTGCGCTCCTTTTCTTTGTTTCTAGATTAATTATTTATTAATTAAATTAGCTAATCAGGCAACTTAAAATGATAGCTAGTTAATGTTGAGGTATGTGAATGAATGGATTATTATTTGTAACGCATTAATTAATTTGTTTAAATTATTGTAAGCAATACCATGTTAATGGTTAATTGAATAAGTTTTGGCTAATTGCAACTTATATCCCATTCATATTAATTAACTTAAATTTCATCGAATTAGTTTTAAGCCTTTTGTTCTTTATGCAAAAAATAACAAAAAAAAAAAAAAAAGGAACATCTAATAAAGGATAAACTTTTTGTTGTGTTCAATTGAAGTGATATCTCCGCACGATGATTTTAATTATGCATGCTAATTGTAATTTGATTAATTTGAATTATTTTAATTATCGAAATCATTTCCACACATTAGTTTATTATCATTTCGATCAATTTATATTTTAATTAAGCATGGTTGTAATAATTTATTTAATTTGAATTGTCTTAATTATTTAAGTTATTTTAAATCATTTCCATATATTAGTTTATTATCATTTCAATCAATTTATATTTTAATTAAGCATGTTGATAGCAATTTATTTAATTTGAATTATTTTAATTATTCAAATCATTTTTATATATTAGTTTATTATCATTTCAATCAATTTACATTTTAATTAAGCATTCTGATAGTAATTTATTTAATTTGAACCATTTTAATTACATATCAGCTCATTTGTTATCTTTCGTCGTTCTTTTACTCAATTCATATCATTTTTTAATTTCTTCTATTTTTTATTTTAGTAGCTTTTCTCATTTAACAAAAAAAAAGAAAGAAGCGTCTAAAAAACACGAAACAAAAATTAGAATTTAATACATTCCTAACATATTCATCAAAGGAAAAAAACTTTTCAAGTTTAAAAGATTTTTAAATTTTTAAAATTATTTAAATGACATTTCTAAATGATGTTTACATATATATGTATATGTATGTATGTGTATGTGTGTGTATTGTTTGTGCGTATGTGTGTGTGTGTGTGTGTGTGTGTGTGTGTGTGTGTGTGTATGTATGTATGTATATGTATTTGTGTGTGTAGATGTGTGTGCTTATGTATGTGTATGTGTATATGTGTGTGTTGAAACATTTATAAAAATTTCGCTCTGATAATAATAATTATCATTAGCACACTTTTATATATATATCATTCATAATTAGTTAAATAAAAGTTGACAATTAATTGGAATTAAATTTCATGTTAATAAAATATGACAGATAAAAAAGAAGAAGTTGACATGAAATTTTTTGATAAACAAAAAATATTAAAAATTGATAAAGAAAAAGAAGTTGACATGAATGTTTTTGATAAACAAAAAGTATAAAAATTGGCAATTTTTATGAAACAATTTCTTCATTGATTAATCAATTCATTAATTAATTAATATTAAATGAGGGACACTTTTAATGTTCTGATGAAATGATAAAATTATTCGTATTTTTTTAGACTTTTTAATTTTAATATCAAAATATTTGAAATATTTTTGAAAATTTCATAAAATTGAAATTATGATATTTACAGGTTTTACTTTATTTAATCCCTCATAATTTTCGTGTGTTTAATTTCAATTATCTTTATATGCTCAATTTCATTTCATTTTTTTTCGACTCAAATATTTTTTCAGTTTAAATCAAGCTTTACTCTCGAGTTAATAAATTTTGATTGTCTGGATGTTAATTCAGTTCAAAATGCATTTTTTTAATATTTATCAATTCTGTTAAAAATATAAATTTAAATGTTTTTTTTGTCATTTTTCCAGTTTAAATCAAATTTTACTCCCGAATTAATAAATTTTGATTAGCTGAATGCAAATTCGGATGGTCAAAATTTATTAATCCATTTCAAAATATAAATTCCAATGTTTACTTTGATATTTTTGATTTTTGCACTGTGTACTGTATTCATTTTTATTACAAATTTTTAAATATACTTTTTCTTTTTTTTCTTACAAAAAATGTAAATATGAAATTAAATTAGAAAATTTTATTTTAATTTTTTTAAAAATAGGTAAAATTATGATAATTTGAATGCAAAAAATTTGTAGACATGTTAATTATGGATTATAGTTGAATAAAATTAAATTATAACTAATCTTTTGTTTCTTTTTTTTCGTCCCTTTCTTCTGTTAATTTCATATTATTAAATTAATATTTAGTAAAAACTGATCGATAAATAATTTTCTTTTTTCTTTAGCTTTTTTTTTTTGGGATAAGAAACCACTTACTGATAGCTGAAATACAAATGTATTAATACTACTTTATCCCTTTTTTCGTCTATCAAAGTTAATTGGAGGATTTACATGAACATTGTGCATTGAAAATAGAAAAGGCAAGGTAATTACCGGTCGATAAATGAGGAGGAGGTGGTCAGTGAATTTTTGATTTGAAGGTCAATCAAACATTTCTATGGTAAAATGGTGTAGGGAAAATTACGGTACTAATCAAGTGATAGTAGATTGAGCATTTGATGCATTATCACAGCATTTGGGGGAAATATCTTTTCTTTTTTTTTTGAGGATGTTCGAGATTGCGAGAAATTGATAACCTGAAATGATACAAATAACGCATTTAATGATGGTTAATTGCCATAGGCGATTGTATCAATCCAAACATTTTTTACAAAAAAAAAAAAGAATTCGAACAGATTTTTATGACCTTTTAAGATAGTTTGGCAATGATTAATTTGTGAGGTTATTTTATGGAATGAGCGTTTCATTTGTCCTCTCCAATGGTTAACTAATGATTTCTATGTGGGTTAAGGTTACAGGAACTTAAGTTATTTGATGTTTTCTCTCTCTCTCTCTCTCTCTTTCTAGAAAGAATTTCATTACTTACCATTAGTGAAAACATTCCTTTTTAATTTTTTTTTTTTGTCAGAACTAATTATTTGAATTGTTTTACTTGTTAATTGGTAGATAATTTACCTCAATTTCCTCTTCTTGACCTTGAATGTGAGCTGTAAATTGTGAAATATTTTTTGGACATATTTATAAGGAGACATTAATAATGCCAGACGATAGTAATAATAAAAATAATAATGATAATAGTAAAAATAATATTGATAATAA
>NW_018108831.1:3332-5733 GCF_000183805.2 Loa loa | reverse complement strand
TAAATAAATAATAAATAAATAAATAAATAACAAATAATAACAATAATAATAATAATAATAATAATAATAATAATAATAGTAATAATAATAATATGTGTAAAGAATTGTAATATAATTTAGCAACAAGTTGCTTAGATGTAGCATAAGTTTATCATTTTATGACCTATTAATAACCAGTTATTGGTTACAAAATAAGTTTGCCATTTCATGATTTTATGATCTCATTATCAAGGCTGTTAGTAATCAATCAGTTGTCTTTCGTTGAATCTTTTATAGTTATTTGAAAGAATGAGCATTTGTTGATTTTCTTTCTTCTTCTTTTTTCTTTCTTTTTTTTTTTGAATCATTTCTTAAAATGATTGGATGAATTTTGACACATACTTCCGCATGTATGCAACATGATGAGAAGCTGGCATCGAAAATTGAAGTAAATTAACATGATGATGCCAATGGAACGTTATTTTCTTCAATGAATACAATTTTTTTGTTTGCTATGAAATTCTGAACAGGAAAAATGTGGGAGTAATGAGAGAAATGAAAGAAAAACGAAGGAACTGTAGTAATTTACAATTTAGCCAAGTTTAATTTCATTATTGAAGCATTGTGGCAATTTAATCATTCTATTGAACAAGACAAAAAAGATGGAAAAGATCGGAATATTGTAAGATCAAATAAAAAAATAAAAATGAAAGGAAAAATGTTCAAAATTATTTTTAATCATAAATAAAACGGAAAAAAAGATTTGAAAAAAAAATTACTAAAGTATTGTTTAATTTTAATTTGATATTTGCAAATAATGTATGGACAAATATATCTAAAATATTTTTTTTTTCATCAAAATGAAAATGATGTTATTTTCTTAGCATTTGTAAAGTTTGATTTTATTTTTAAATTAGCATTTATCAGGATGAAATGAGAAGTAATGGAAAATGTTTGATCTCAAACATCCTATTATAAATCAAATCAATTATCATAAAAAAAATTCCTTGATACATTGTCATTTCAGCAAATATTTGTCTGTTTTAAATTTTAACTCCTACAAATGAAATTATAAATTTTAATTTTTCATAATAATAATAATAACTTATCGTCATTACAATTTATCATTATTTTTTTAATGAATTATCATTTATCATTACTTATGGTTATTGCATCGTTAATAGTAATTATCATTTACATTATTTTATCTCATTTACATTTCCAAGTATTATTTTACCATTTACATTAAGTGAAAATTGTTAAGTGTTTGTGTTTATGGACTATTTCTTGAAATATTATATCAAAAATGATTTTTGAATTTTTAAAATTTCACAAAACTAATGAAATGTTTAATAAAGGTTAAAGAGGAGGAAGTGAAATGAGATAACCATTAATACCGCCAAAGGGAAAAATCAATGATCAATGATGGTTGAATGATCGATTATTGTAAAAGTTAACACAAGATATATTGTAAAAGATCAAGAAATTTACTTGGAAACAAGCTTTTTTTTTTTTTTTAAATTCCTAACTATTATTTGACAATTACGGATAAAAGTAACCGATCAATGATCAAAGGTCAATTAAATAAGAAATGGCGAATTAATTCCAAATCCATCCTTTGATAATCAATTATAAACTAACGAATGCTACAATTAGTAGAATGTATGTAACAGATTAATTGTAGCAAAAAAAAAAAAAAAAAAAAGAATAAATCTAAAATATATAAAAAATGCAATTATATTGTAACCATTTTATGCTTATTATTATGCGAAATTTTAAAAGTTTAGTAAAAAAGTAATTAAAAAAAATAATTAATATAATTAGTAAGTAATTAAAAATAATTAATTAAAAATAATGAAATAATTAATTAAATCATACTATTATCTATCATAAATATTTGCATAATTAATATTGTACAAAACAATATATTATATCAAATGCGTGTGATATCATTTCAACAAAAAAAAAAAAAAGAAAAAAAAAACAAAAAAAAAAAGCAATGAAATGACTTTTTATTTATCAATCATTGGAATTATTTTGAATTAAATACATTTACATTTTCATTAAATAATATTATAAAATATCAAAATTTATCCAATCAATATTGCTATCCTTTAACATTATACAATAATAGAGCAAAATAATAATATTAATATTCAAAATAATAAATGTTAATATTCATAATGTAGCATTAATAATATACCATTCATTTTTAATCATTTCTCTTTTCTTCTTTCCATTTTCTTTTTTTATTTTATTTTTTATTTTTTATTTTTTATTTTTTTTTTTTTTGTTTGGAAAACCTGTTAATGACCTTGAAAATGTGATGAAATGGTAGCAATAATAAGAAATGTAAACAAAAAAAAAAAAAAAAAAAGAAAAAAGAAAAAAGGAACAAAATAGAAGTAAAGAAATAGAGGAA
>NW_018108831.1:0-2920 GCF_000183805.2 Loa loa | reverse complement strand
AAACAAAGAGAAATCTTTCTTTTTGAAATTTTATACGATTATATAATCCTGAATTTTAATCAAAATTTAATTAATCCTTCTCATTTGCTATTTAACATCATAACCGAAATATAAATAATACCCTAAATTAAGGGTAAAATAAAATTTATCCTTTCAAATTTTAATAATTTTATTGCATAAACATTTTTACGATAGAATGTAATTGAAGCTATTGTTTTGTAAGTACAATGAAAAAAAAAAAAAATTATTTTCGTGAAAATTTTTAATTAAAATTAAAAAATAACATCAAAATTAACCGTTGTTTTTCAACGAAATAAAATGATAAAATGAAAAAAAAAAATTTTTTGTTTTTTTTTTTTGCTAATAAAAATTTTCAGGTTTTTCTCTTTTTTTGTCAATTAGTTATATCTAAAATTTTCAATAAATACATTTTTAAAAACAAGTTTTTTGTTCCTTTTTTTTTTCGCAATTTTATGAATTATTTCGAAATAAAAATAAGAAGTTAAAAATTTTCTCACATTTACCACTTCCATATATATGTTGTAAACTTCTTATTACACTGTTACAAGTTGCGATAATTGTCAAATCTTTTTTTTTATTTTTATTTTATTTTATTTATTTTTGTTGTTGTTTATATTAAAAGTATCATTATTATTGTTAATGATGTTTGATGCTATCGGTAATTTCTTTTGATAAAAATGTAAAATAAAATTTTAAAATAAGGGACATTTTTAATGGTTTAATTAAGCAGAGGAATTATTTTTTTTTCGCCAGATTTTTTAGAATTGTCTAAAATTTTTGAAATATTTTTTTTTCAAATTTTGAAATTTCGTAGTTTTATTAGTAATAATGCTAAAAATTCTTTCAAAATTTTCAAACAAATAATTTTGTCAATTCAAATATTGCACATAAATTTTTGTAATCAATTTTAAAAAAAATGATAACATTTGATAGTTATCAGTAGTAAAGTTAAAATTTATCATTTTTATAAAAGTAAGTCCAGAATATGATAAATAGAGCGGTTAAAATTAATAACTGATAATTAATAAGTGGATGATATAATAGTGGTTATTAGAACTTACATACCTGTAAAGCTACCGTATTATCATCGTATTAATATAATAATATATGATATGGTATTATAATAACTGGTAATTGATAAGGAAATGACAAACGTATAATATTGCTATTTTAATGTTATTTAATTATCAATTAAATTATTCAATTATCATTCCAGATGGTCATTCACCCAGTTCGATCACTAGCGGTGATTGTAAAGCAATTGATCCAAATGATAAAAAATTAGCTGAAAATATGGTTAAAAATCATCTTGTTGTACCAATTGAAGATACTTCAAGCAGAAAGCTCTTATCAATTGATGATATCACTAAAGCTGTTGGTACAGGTTGTGTACCAAAGGTAATTCCAGTTTTAAAAATTTTGTTCTAAAATTTTTAAAATTTAAATTTTATTTTAAAAAATCCCTAAATAGTTTTTTTTTTTAATATTTTAGCTTACTGAAGTTGATTGTGCTCGTTCATTATGCTATCATTTGTTATATCGAAGTTTTGATGGTGTTTGTAATAATCTAAATAAACCATTACTTGGTGCTGCCTTTAGACCATATTTCAGGTATTGTTACGATTAATTTATACTTTTTTTACAATTCAATTCATTTTAAATTTAAATTAAAATTATGCAAATTCCTTACGTCCAACATGTTGCAAGAAATAGTTAATTTTAACAATGCAACTTTTGATAAATAATTCGAAAATTTTGAATAAAAACTTTTAAAAAAAATGAAACTAAAATTTAATTTTTTTTTAATAAAAATAAAGATTTAAAAAGTTTCAGTAAAAATTTTTCTCAATTATATTTTAAATAACACAAACTTGTGTTATTTGCTGATGTAATTAATTGAATTTTAGCAATAATTAAAATTATTTTTCTTTGTAATTCCAAAAATTTGAATTATACATCAAAAATTAAATTTTTTTTTTTTTACCATATAAATCTAATTGCTAACAATTTGTAGACATTTACCAGCCGAATATGATGATAAGATATCAGAACCTGTCTGTAAGTTTCAATTTTTCTATCTTATTAATTAAAATTTATTAGCAGTGATTTTGAAAATAATTATCAATTTTAATCATAATATACTATCAAATATCCATTATCATAATTTTCGTTTTTTTCTCAAAATAAAATAATAAATGTTTTCCTTTTCATTTATTTTCATTTTTTCACTGTTAATTCATTTCATTTCTCTATTCATCATTCTCTCTTCCTATCTTCTCTTGCTTTTTCTTATCTTTTATCATATCAATTTATCATTAAAAAAACCTCTAAGTTTTTTCTTTTTTATGACAAATTCTTGAGAAATGCTAAAAGAAAAAAATTTGCACCAAAAAAAATTGGACAAAATTTTGTTATTTCAATATCCTAAAATTGAGAAGACTGAATTTAAATAAGACGAAACTTGCTACTGATAATATTAAATCATTTCGATAATACTTTTAAATAGCATATCGAACTGATCAGTGATAAGATGGAGGATGAAATGACAAACATTTTTGTAGCTTCTTCTTCTACCTTTTTTTGAAAATTTATCAATTAACAATTTAAAGATTCTGAAATAGAGCATGTTCCGTTTAAGAAATAAGAAACCAGTTAATTTTATTCATACAAATTAATTGCAAAATTTTGTTTAGTTATCTGTAATTTAAATCGTAATTAGAATAATTTAAATATTAGCATTTTCAAAATATCAATAGAAAATGCAACATCAAAATATATTGCTAACCAAACCTATCAATAAAAGACAATATCAAAATATCAGCAGTTTTGCTTATTAAAAATTTTCAATTTAAATTTCAAGAAATTTTCATAATTTAACAACAGCAACAACAACAACAAC
>NW_018108830.1:7673-21482 GCF_000183805.2 Loa loa | reverse complement strand
ATTATTATTATTATTATTATTATTATTATTATTATTATTATTATTATTATTACTATTATTATCATTATTATTATTATTAATTATCATTATTATTATTATTACTATGAGACAAAGAATATTTTTATTACCTATGAAAATAAAGAATTCGTGAGATGAAAAGAACTTTAAAGCATAATCACTCATCTAATCAAAATTTTGGAAAAGACGTTTTCGCTCATCCACTCTTATTAAAGTATTTCCATGACCATTCAAGATAGTTAATACAGAAAATTAAACGAAATTTTTCCATTTAAAAAATCCTTGAAGAATTCAGCATTAGCAAGACAAACATCTCAATTGCTTCATTAAAATCGCAAAGGAAGAAATGTTTGAGAAGACTATAATAAATACTGAAAAATTGAAGGAATTAAAATGTAGGATGCGAACTGCAAAAATGCAGTCGACGTAAGATAGGTTCTCTGAAAAATTAAACAGGATAAGATGAACTGCTTGATTCGAATAAAGCAGGTGAATAGCTAACTATCACAAACTAAACATACAGCTAAAAGTGCATTTGGTAATACACATAATTAACTAACATTAATAGAATTAGCAGGAGAATCGTGCGTGCACAAGTTTGAATGATACAAGCAATCCTTTATTCCTTCATATATATTTGAATATTAGAACATATATATGAATTCGTACGCAAAATAAATATTCGACAAAAACAGGTAAATAAAAAACTACGAAAAAGTTAAATAGAAGAAATTATAGCAAATCCTTCATCTTCATAAGATTGACAATGTAAAACAGATGTTTACAAAATAGAAATAAAAAGGGGAAACAAATAAATAAGCACGTAAATGAAAAATCAAAAAATTAGAAAACATTTTGTTTAAAAAATCTTCTTTACTTGCCAAGCAGTAAAAAAAAGAGTAAATTGGGTACATGACATGATATTTATGTGTATGATATGATATTAATCGCTTATCTTTCTTGCTCTACGAATCACATCAATCTATGAAGGTGATTGTTGCTGCTCAGGAGGTAATTGTCGAATGAAGTACCGCTTGCAGGACACTTTTTCATTTGCCATACTCTGGAGAAAAGGAAAATATAACAGCCGGAAAATAGATAATATTTAGTATACTAGCTTTATTTTATCCTTTTTGTTAGCAGCATGACAATTTAAATGAAAGCATTCCGCAGGCATATGGTAGCTTTTTTTTCCGTTTCGGAACTCAGTAAGTTTCGATGCATTTCAAAGCTCAGTAAATTTCGATGCACATTAATTTTTCTACATCATAACGATGTATAAGACATTTGCAACATGGTGACATGGCCACTACCAAAAAAAGATTAAATGTAGGTAAAAGAAAACAATGGTAATGCAGAAACTAAGAAACGGAAAATCTAGTAAACCAACACTCACCAACGTCAAAGTATCACCGTCAACGGTATAAGTGTACGTCTCTCCATGATCGTTTGGGTCGTCTATTCGGATATGTGTCTCTTTCAAACTTCCTGTAATTGGATCGAAATCGAAGTTGACCTGGAATCATGTGCCGAAAATTTATCAAGTTGTAGTTCTAAACAGAGAAAGTCCAAAGATCAAAAAACATATACTGATTGCTCAACATATATCTGCAATAAGTAAAAATACTGTTAAGCGACGAATCCACTAGAAAATAACCATTATTATTCAGCACCACTCTAAAATAAACGATTTTTAATCTATTATAGTAATTCGAAGTGTTTAACATACTCTGTGCATTTTACCATCAAATCCTTCAGCCTGAAACTCCTCTTTTAGTTTCCAATTCTTGTAAACCGTATCTTTCTTAGATGACCGATTGCACAAATTATAGGCACCTTTGGTTTCATCGGAATGGCTGAATACTTTAGTAACCGATGCAAAAGAAATCATTTTCCTTAAAAACCAATTAATGCCTGAAAAATCCGTATTTTAAGTCCAATCAACAAACAAAATTGTTGCATAAAGTGTGCCGTTAAGGCAAAAATATTAGAAAACCATATACGAGAAAAAACAATTTGATGAGTCTATTTATTTAACAAATATTGTGAATACTTTTTTCTAAACTCAACCTGAAATTACAAATGTAGGTAAAGTAAGAAAAAAACTAAGAGCTAAATCATACCTTTTGAAGCCAGAAATTCTTCGAAATTTTCACTGCGATCAAGCTTAAAACTTCCCATAAACTTTTCAGGCAATTCCTTTACTCCATTCGCCATTATCCCTCCAAAATTAAACAATGAATCCTGCAAATGAAAAAATAAATGAATGAAAGACAGACTCACCAGGAATACGCACAAAAACTACTCAATGATTTATAGTTTCTCGCTGCAGTCCTCATTTTGCAAATCGAGAAAGAAAAAGAAATCTTGTCACGCAACACTGATATTTCTTGTCTTACAAGAAAATCATTCCACGTACCAATCTCTGTTGCCTCTCTGCAATCGGTTCTTGACAATTACAGAATTTAATTATAATTATAGAAAATCACAATCATCTTTTAACAGTTGTAGAATCAGCCAGACAGAATATTTTTTTACTCGTAACTTCTCATAAGCTACTCTTAACCTCTGCTAAATACACTTATCATCTTAAACATTCTCGAAATATCCGAATTAAAAAAACAGTTTTAATCCAAGAATATAACCCATGCAAAGTTGGGACAGTGTCGCTTGGAAGGCTGCGTTAAATACTTGCACCGGAGAACACTTCGGTATGTTTAGGGTTGTTGCGACGCAACTGCGACGGGTCGTTTTCGCGCAGTAGAGTTAACTGGGATATTTTAAGGTAGTATTCGCTTGTTCCGGAATGTCTCTCATAGATCAGAAGACGAGAATTACGTCTACATGGCTTGTCGGCTGTTGGCGGTGATAAACGAAAAGGTGTATGGCAAATCAGCTGAAAGATTTCAAGCTACCTTCTGCTCGTAATCAGTGACAAAACAATCTTTTGATAAGTGCCTGACTGCAAAGGCAAGCAATTTTGTTGTGAATGACTTAGGATTGTCTCCACTGAGATCAGTCTTGCTGGACAAGAAAGAACTCATCTGTGTACTGGCACACATTTGTTACGTAGAATGTAACGTTATGAAGTAGTACGTACTTATATGTTTGTAAGCTAATGCTTCTCGTATGTTTGTAAATCAATACGTTCTTGGATGTTGGCGGGGGACGTGTTCTAGTACGTGTTCACTGGGTTATAAATAGTTTGCGACATATGGGGAAGTATACCTTTTTTGCAGATACTTTTGCATGTTTGAAGGGTTACGTGGAGACGTTGCGGAAACTGATCCGGTGATGGAAAGGGAAAATTTAATTACAGCGCTGCAGGCCACCACTTCTTCAACGAATCAGAAGGAGGCAGCTGCATATCTGGAGCAGGTATGATGCCTCAAGTAGTATTCTATTTATGTGCTTCGTCCTTGTGCCATAACATGTTCAAAATGGAATTTGAGTCCCGCAAATCCAGATATACCATTCTATATTATGCTATTACCGAAACAGAGATTAGCAGTTATTAATCGTATCAGTGCTAATTATTGCTTTACATGATGATTTGTGACCTAACAATGTGAGCATTGTTTTGAAGTGCTGTAATTGCTTCGGATTCAAATATTTAAATGGAATACGATTCGGGGGAAAAAATCAGTTATCCGAATTTCTAGTATAGTAGTACCTTTTCTGAATTTACCAGTGCAATAACACTTTTTCAGAATATGCGATTAATAGGCTTTGCTCCTCTCTTGCTTCATATCATTATGGATGAGAGAGTGGATTGTTCTGCTCGACAAGCAGCTGTCATTTATTTGAAGAACGTTATTAACAGGTATTTAAGTTGTGAAGAGATAGATTGAGTTTGGGAACGCCGATTAAATTGTATGACTTAACCTGAAGTTTCTTCTTGCATTGTTAACTTCTATGCTCATTTCACGGATTATATATGCCAACTTATACGAAATATAACTTAACAGAGCTAACTGATTAATTACATAATTTTCGAGATCTAAATTTTGGTGAAAATAATCTTGTTGTGGTATTTTCTTTGGTAAATATTGCATCAGTCAAGTGCATATGAGTAAGATTGTTGGTTTAACTCGGTTAATATTTTGTCATTAGAGTAAGGATTCCTGAAAGTTTTTTTTTTTTTTTTTTTTTTGCTATGGGGTTAAATGCAACTGATGCTAATCAGTTGGAATTTAGCGAAAGACTGGTAACAATCACTGATCATTTCAACTAAGCATTTCAGACATTGGATCATGGATGAAGATGACAAGCACTCATTCAGTCTTCCTGAACAAGATAAACATCTTATTCGTGAGCTTATCATAGATGCCATTGTAGCTTCACCTGAAGCAGTCAGGTGTGTATCATTGAGTACATAAAAAGTCGTTGTTAGTTTAATGTATTTTCAGAAGATGTACAATTGCCGGTAATTTATTGTTTGATGTTCATTTAGAGTTCAATTGTGCACTGCAGTTGGAATAATCACAAGACACGATTTCCCAAAAAATTGGCCCTACTTGCCACAGAAAGTTGCAGTTTTATTACATTCAGTGGATGGACCGTCTTGGCTAGGAGCGCTTTTGGTTATTCGACGTTTAGTTAAACTTTATGAGTAAGTCTTGTTTGTACACACTGCAGTGATCGAAGTTTGTTTGAACTTTCTGAAATCGTTATATGATCTGGATTCTATGATAGCGACTTGATGAAATGTCTGTTAATACTGCAGGTCTGCGTGAACTCCTAGTTTTAATATTTAAATCTATCTAATTATCTGCAACCTTTTATATGAAATCAAATAACACTAATGGAAAATTTTTAGATATCGCCGAGTGAAAGAGAAGAAACCATTAGTGGAAACAATGGGTCTACTGATGCCAATGCTTCTCGAACGTCTCATTACTCTCATGCCCGATGCTTCGCAAGAATCTTGCTTGCTTCAAAAACTTATCCTGAAGATATTTTATGGGCTTGTTCAGGTAATGAATAGAAGTTCCAAGGATTACCACTCAGCGGTGTGATGTTGTTTCATTTTTTTAAAGCGTATCTTTCCCCATCCATTATGTCAATCACTCATTTCATTGTAGTTTTCCTTGAATCTGGAAATGTTTACGGGTCAGTCCTTGACGCAGTGGTTGGAGCAATTTCGACTAATTATTGGAAGAACTGTACCTGAAGAAGTGAACACAGTTGATGAAGACGACCGTGAAAGGACAGTGTGGTGGAAATGCAAAAAGTGGGCCTCTGCAATTGTTGAGCGCATTTTTGAAAGGTTTCTTTAATTCTCCTATTTTCAGTTTCCTTAGAGATCGAAGAAATAGAAGCAGTAGTTCTCAAAATATCGTTATGCTAAGTGTCGTTTGATAAATAGAAATTAAGTTGAATATCGCCATATGTTCTATTTGATATGGATCAAATTAAAGCGAAGTTCGGGTTTTTGTGTTTGCTTTGTTAAAACTTCTTTTTCTTTGATTAAGAATTCTCTGATAATGAAGTAAGAACTAAAATAATGAAATTACTAAAATGAGAATAATCATAACAGCTTCTGTTCGGGAATAGCCTTATTCTGCAGCTGATGTTAAATGCAGATTTAAATTTAAAACATAGTGGTGTGTCAAAGAATGTAAATGCGCAGGCTTGACTACTTTTCCAGTAACACAATTAATATACGTACGTTTTCAGGTATGGATCCCCAGGGCAAGTGCAACTGAATTATTCAGAATTTGCGGAAAATTATATGGCGCATTTTGCAATTCCAATTTTGAACACTTGTCTGCAGGTTCTGGATGGTTATCGAAATGGCAATTATGTATCATCACGAGTGTTACATTCTCTGTTGCAGTACATCGACATAGCCATTGCGCAATCGAGGACTTGGAAAATCATCAAGCCTCACTGTCAGGTATTTGTTGCCTTGTTAGAGTAATTAATCTATTATGCGCATAAACCCTAGCGCTTATGCCTCGTGCATTGTATTCTTCATTGTATGCATAGGCAAGAAAAGATTTCAAATTCTTAAGGAAAGTAGTTTGGATCTAAATTTGCTTACATTTTCAGGAAATTGTACGTAGCGTTCTCTTTCCATTATTAAAGTATTCCGATGAAGATGAAGAGTTGTGGAGTGACTCACCAGAAGAATTTGTTCGCATCAAATATGGTGCACCTTTGTGCAATTATTTGCGAAAATGTTTTAATAAAGAGTTGTGCTATGATCAGACGTGTCACGGATACCGCAAAAGATTTTATGAAGGACTTATTCTTTAGAAAATTCTGATACTGGAGTAAGGACTAAAATGTCGAAGTCAATAAAATGAAAATATTTAATGTTTGCTTGCTAAATAATTTGTTACAAAGTCAGTAAAAAATGAAATTGTGACGTTGCAGATGTATATGATGAGTTGCACAATCCGGCAATTGCGGCAGCAAACGTGCTAACTGGTTTTGCAAAGAGGAAAGATATGTTGCAACCCATACTGGAGTTTGCATTAAGCATGCTTAATGGTCCGGATGTAAATCCACGTGATCAAGAAGGTGCTCTGCGCATTCTGGGAGAACTTTTTGTTGCTTTAACGAAAAGCAAGGTTTCGTCGTATTTGTTTGTTTATCCTGTGCCCTCGGTGGTGAAATTCTTTAAAAGACTAATAGTTAATAGTTCCCTTACATCGGTGCATCACTTATATTCTTATCTCTTTTTTTTAAAGAAATTGTTTTTCAGAAGTACAGGGGTGCTGTTGATGAATTAGTGGAGAGATTTATAATCTCGAAAATTTCTCATCCAATACGATTCATACGCTCCAGAGCATGCTGGACTATAAGGGTATGCTGCTGTGTTGCCTCTATCCACTCGGTTACTAATTGAAAGCTTTAACTTGTCCTTTGCACTGATTTTGCATCATAAAGATTATTTACAGCAATTTGCCAATGGCAAGTTATCTGGTAGTCGAATAACACATATTTATGAAGAGTTAGTGAAAAGGCTAGCTGACGGTGACGAAGAATTACCCGTGAAAGTAGAAGCTGCAATGGCTATACAGCACATGTTGGAAGCCCAGACAAAATGCTAGTTCTTAATTTCCATTTGTACGGCGACAGGAATGCAAATATTTGTTACAAATTATTGATTGGGGTAAGTTTTACATCCATTCCTAAACGAAAATTTTAGATCGTTCAATATTAAAACCTCATGTTCATGCCGTTATCATCGAAGTATTGCGACTTGTGGCTCGAGCTGAAATAGAAGAAATGACAAGTGTAATGGAAGTACTGCTGGAAGATTTCGTTGACGACATTATTCCTCTTGCCGTTGACGTTGCAACTGAATTGGCAAGTTGTTTGAAAATGACATCCAAATAGCAGTAGATGTAATTCCAGTTCTCTCATTTCTGATTGGAATGTTTGTGAAATCATATCGCTTAATTTATTGCATGATAAGCAAAGATATTCTTCAGTACAGTAAGTTTAACGGCAGTACGTTACAGTAACTTGCCTAGATGATCCAGATTTAAGCTGTCTTGAATTTGAAAGAATGTAGGTGAAATATTCTGTACGAGGACTATTGGCTATGATGTTCGTCTTTTATGAAGAATAAGAGGAAACTAGAACGTAGTTGTTTTGAGTTAACATTTTAAGTAATTATTCCTATTTAGGCAAATATTTTCTTGCAACTTTCCTTATCGGAGAATCAGGATGACCGCACAGTGACTGTGATGGGTATCTTGACTACCTTGGGCTCAGTGCTGGATATGGTGGAAGATAATCAAGATGTACTTTATCATATCGAAGAACAAGTGCGTAGGGTGATTAAATCTGTTCTGGATCGCGAGCAGATCGGTTACCTTTTTTACTACATATTAAGACTGTTGTGTCCCTCTTGAGGATTTAACGAATTCCTTGCTTTTCTTCTCTTTCAACGCTGTGAACAGCCGATAAATAGAATCTACCATTTTACATTGTTCACTCTTTTTTTGTTAGCAAATCGAAAAAGCATTCGTAACTGTTGTAGTGAAAAACCATCCCCATTGTTATTTGGAATTATTTTTCCGAAACATTTTAGGAGAGGTATTTAAGAATAATGAAACCAGAAGGAAATTGGAACATTTTTTGAAGTTTTTGTGTTATCGAAATCTTTGAATATAATTATTGTTTTTTCACAGATTACTACGAAGAAGTTTTGGCACTGGCAAATTCGCTGATTACATACTCAATAAGTGAACCAATGTGGGAAATATTCTTCGATATTCACAAACTGGCAATCAGTCAGGACGGGATGGTTTTTGTCGGTAAGCATTATTCATTGTCTTTGATTACTATTTTCATCCTTTCTCGGTAAAATTGCAAATCAAATAAAAACGAATATTTCTGCCGAGGTATTTGCATGCAAACCCTTTATTTCAAGTGGTCTTCACTTTTCAGTTTCGTGTGAGCATTACTTTTGAAGTTCTTTGGTTTTACGGTTTTATTACGAAACTCTCGAGGTCGAGCTATCAGCGATTATAAGCGATTATGCTTAAGCGATTATAATGATTTGAGAAACAAGTTGGGTTGAAGTTGCTGTTGTTTTGCTCCACTAATTTATGATATGAAACTATTTTTTCTCTGCAGATGTGATGCCCGTACTGCATTCATATTTGACGGTAGATACCGATGGCTTTCTAGCTCGTCCAGAGCGTCTGAGAGCTTTCGTGGAAATTGCTGTTAACATGTTCAATGAAGATATGGAAGAAAATGACCAGGTACATGCGGCTAAACTGCTCGAATGCCTTATTCTCGAATGTCAGGTATGTTGTTGGGAGACGTGGATGAAACTTGAAAGTTCAAGTCTTGTTTTTGCTCTAAACTCTGAGTTGCTGAAGTTTTAATTGTAACGAAAAAATTTTCAGGGTAAAATCAGCAATTTAGTACCGGATCTCGTCCAGTTAGTTCTTACTCGGCTCCACCAGCCGATTGAGGACTGCAAAACTTTGAAACCAGCACTTCTTTTGGTTAGTCATTCTTTATCTTAGTTACTAAGTTGCATATACTGCATAAAGTGATATAAAGAAGCAAGTGAACGTTTCAGGTAGTGATAGCCGGTTTGTATTACGACACAGCTATGTTTGTGAATCTGTTACCTCAGCTGCAACCTCACGGAAATAATACATTAAATTACTTGGTCAACGAGCTTTTGTCATTAGCACATTGTTTGGAAGGTGTTCACGATCGGAAAATGGCCATAATAGGTTTATGCACTATGGCAAGACTATCTGCTGCCCATAGACCTACTCTGATCGACGAAAAAGCACAGCAAGTAATCCTTTTTTCATATATAATGTAGATATCGCTGCTATGAGCTCGGGAAGGGGATTTCGGTTATTGTCGTTAAGAATTGCATTTGTCTTTTCTGACATACGAGAATAAAGCTGAATTCAACTTGTAGATCAATGAATTACTTGTTTCGCTTTTGATTGGGCTTCAGAAGGCAATGAAAATCAAAGCGGAAAATCGTTTGGCCAACGAAAAGGAATCTGATGGTAAAGAAACTGAGGTATTCATTGTTGTGGTTTATTTAGGTGTGGAATCGCTGTCAACTTAATTTATAAAGTTAAGCTTTTCAGAGTACTGCTGTAAAATGAATAGCTTCATGATAAAATGGTTAAAATATTGAGCACATGTCGGATACTGGATGTTGTTTATAAACTATGATATTTGCAGGAGGACGTTGGACGAGATGAAGACTTGGCAGATAGCGAAGATGAGATAGATGAAGATATTCTCGAATATTTAGAAACCTTGGCGGAACACCAGAGTAAGAAAGAGAGGGTATGTCAAGTTTTTAATAGCCAGGAATTTCTTGCTGGTCACATCACTTGAAAAAGAAGTCTTTCACCAAATCACCAAATGTATGGTCCATGGATATTAAAATGAGAATAACAGCAAAATTTTGCCGTATTTATTTAATACAACAAAAGATCTAATTTGTGAGACCCGCGTGATTCAGCAGTTATATTCAGACGGAAAGTGACGCACAAGCGTTTGAATCAGATTCAACATTGACGTCAGATAGCTGCGATGAGGACTCCATGGAAGCGTATTTTACTCCTCTCGATAATGATGAAACTGCCGACGTTTTCATTTTTTATAAGGAAACACTTGATGGTTTGTTTCATTTTCCTTCTTCCTCTACAACGCAATACTCTGAAGAATATGAATATATCGACTTTTGAGCAATTAACAATATTCGACTTTGCATTAACTATCCTGTATTCTAGTGTTATAACATTTGCACGACAGTTTCTTTCGTGTTGAGTTTTGCCTTCATAGATAGATGTTGAACTGAGAGCTGTTTTTTGATAACCATCCGCACAAGTAGTTAGAATTCAAGAGATAGAATAGTATCAGTTGGAAGTTAATAATCATTTTCTCAAGATATCGATAAGTATAATTCTTTGATTTTTTAGCACTGAGGGCAAGTAATGAGAAACTGCTATTCTCTATGACAACATGTACTAATACGGAAAAACAAGTAATACTGGATGGAGTACTGCGAGTGTGTGAACAGCGAATGTCTTTGGCGAAGAGTAAGAAAGTGGAGCAACAGGGAGGATACGCCTTTAACGTGGATGCACCGGTACCGGATACTTTCAATTTTGCTGCTAAAAACAATAATGTTTAGCAGCAAAATTAAACCCGTTACCCCTTTCTATTCCTAGTTCATGAATAGCTTTTTTATGGCATAACTTAAAAGTAAAGTAACTAAGAGTAACATTGGTGGATTTGGAACCTAATATAGGCATATTTAAATATAATTCCTACGACATTGAAATGCGAAACCTTGCTACTAAACTAATGTTGTCATTATCTGGTTCCTCCTCAAGTTTCTTAAGGTTGTCAGTTCCGTCTGGTGATCTGACATCGTCTCCACCATCAGTTTTTGGTAAGCCTTAAAACGGATAATTCAGACTGAAACAGGAATGTCCGACAACGCCACAAAGAAGGGAAGTTTGTGTTGTTCTTTTCTAGGAAATAGTTGGGTTTGATTCATCATTGTAATGTTTCATTATGTCATAGTCCAATTATTCAGTGAAGTCGCCATACGAGTAATTCCCACTTTTGTGAAATATGCTTTTTTTGCCTTTAATAAATATCTTCCGCATGCTATAAACGAATGTGGAGTGGCATCAACAAAATAATAGTGTAAAGTAATTCAGGTTGGCCAGATGTGGGACAGTGGTTGACTCTGTAACGAAATTTATTTATGTGACTTAAGAAGCGATACCGGTGATAGAGAATAATAGTGCACTTAGCAAAGTCTTTCAATAACAACAAAGCCATAAGCTAGGCTCAAAATATATAATATTGTCAACACAAATATAGAATGCTCCAAATGCATTTCCCTCAAACAGCTGAACAGTCATATAAGCAAAAAGATGCATCTGCTCTACACGCCGAGTGATGTGTACAAAGACCTGACATGCAAACATTTGCATATAATTCTATCTTGCAATAACTGAGTATCAAATAGTAAATCAAATATGCATTTTGGGTCTTCTCGAAAGAGCATAAACGACAAGGGCATATTTACATTCACCAATCCGAAACACTAGTCTCCAACTTCCATCTCTTCCAGTTTGGCATTTTGCATTTCTGGTTTCGTCAGTGATTCAGTTTGTGAAATGCCATGTTCTGCTTCGCGCTCTGAGTTGTTCTCTTGCTGTAAACAAACAAATCGAGTGCGCAATTGATGGATTTACACTGTCGTAAATGGATAAAATTATGAAAAAAAAAAAAAATAGCACAACGTATTTGTATCAAAACGATAAACAATCAAGATTTTTCCAAACAGAGCAGAGATAGGTCTCTTTCTCGTGATTAAATTTTACTAAAAAAATTTTCATCTGTCAGGTTTTCCACTCAGGGATTTTGGAATAAGGCACTAAAACTGCACAGCAAGGCAGTTTGTTTGAAAACACTTTTTGAGACCAAAATTATTTGTCTGGTTAACTGCTGGAGAAATTTAGCCATATATTCGTCAATCAAAAATGGAAAAAATCTGGAGCCGGAACTTATAATTCTTTAATCAAAACTTAGGTTATCTTAAAAACATTAGCAGATTACTGTGAAATAAAGTCAACTTGTGATCATAATTTGTTTATGTAAACAGTATATGCTGAAAGTTATAAATCTTGATTACTCTGTTGAGCGAATATGCCTAAATTTTTTTTTTGAAGAAAACGTATAGAAAAGAACAGCAATTTACCTTAATCTCAGGCAGCTCATCCTTAGCATCGCGCGATGGAGACAAGTTTATTGGAGCACAATCACCAGCTACTAGTTCTTTTGCAATTGTTTCCGGAGATTCGTTTCCCTGAAAATCACGACTTCCCTATAACAATGCCCATAAATATATAATCAGAAAATCAACAGCATCGTCGAAACAGTTCCTAAAAAGTATGTCAGTGATCGAGCTACAAATTAGGACGGTGAAACGTGGCTCCCTACAGAAGTTAATAATTGAAATTGTAATCTTAATCCGTCCAATACTAATAAAATTTTCAAAAAACCAAAGTCACTAGTTCCCGTTAATTTACTTCTTTAATAAAATGGCATCACTACTGAATGTTTCGTATGCAAATGAATTTAATAAATCAGTTTAGCGAATCCACGAATTAAAGAAATAGCAAACGGATGTAATTACTGCATAATCTGGATGAAATTAAAATCAAGGGTCCCATCAACAAATTGAGACGCTGAGTGCAACCCAAATTCAAAAATTATAGTTGCAGTGTATAACCCGCTACATTAGAAAGTTCCATTTTGCACCCACCAATACGGAAGGGGCAGTCAGCACACCACTATGCAAAAAAGAGGAACTCGTATAAATTAGTCAAGTACTCTGCTAAAATAATCTCCAGCAGCAATCAATTTCGTTTCTACTGGCGCATCACATTCATCCACCTGTAATAAGTAACCGTGATTTAAAATTTCGACATCGATCATTACAGTAGACAGGAAAAATGAGATAAAAGAATGCATGATTGCAAAAACAATGAAAAATGGAGCATTTAACTCACACTCAACATATAATACAGTGGCTGTTTATAACTCAAGAAAATAGAGAGCCAATTAAAAAGACTTTATATGAATAGATGAAGGTATACCTGGACAAAAAATGGTTCTTCAATGCGAAGCGTGGAACTAATGTCTAGTTCCCCTGGAAATGGCTCTACTCCTGTTACGCGTTCTCCACTCTCTGTAATTGTCGTCACCACATTGATATTCTTTTCCAGAGCTCGAAGATATTTGTCTGTTCGTTTGTAATGTCGAGAAGGACTAATCAGAAGTTCACATAGCCTTAAATTTCTTTTTCGCCAGGACTTCCTCACTTATAGAGACTTTTTTTTAAATTTACGTTCAATAATAAAGAGTTGTTATGGCTCCATAATGAAAATGTATGGTGAAGAATGAAAAAATAAGAAACGAAGATGAAGTACAAAAATCACGATAACCTTTGGAAAGTAAAAGGTGTCCCATCAAATTCGGCAGCTTTTTGCAAGATAAATTGGCGTTGTTGACGCAGATTATCATCTGAGATAAGCATTTTTTTGTCATCTTCTGTAACTGCACTTTCTGCCTCGATGCACAGCATTTCCGACATTGTTTGCTCAAAAAAGATACTTGTAACAATATATTATATACATATACATATATTATATATATATATTATATACATATATATATATATATACATATATATATATATATATATATATATATATATATATATATATATATATATATATATATATATATATATAT
>NW_018108830.1:0-7408 GCF_000183805.2 Loa loa | reverse complement strand
ATATATATATATATATATATATATATATATATATATATATATATATATATATATATATATATATATATATATATATATATATATATATATATATATATATATATATATATATATATATATATATATATATATAAGATAGAATAATGTGCTAGCACTTTCTGAGCAGCAAAACGAATATTAGGAAATCTGAATGCATAAACAAGTTGCATGACATACTACTTATTCCGTGAATTAATATTAATATAAAGAATAAATGGAAATTAATATGCTAAGTAATCGAATATTTTTGTTCACTGACTGGCATCTTACATATATAATCTATCACTGAATTGCCATAAAGAAAAAGACTGGAAATGGATTGCATGCATCCAAGGAAGTACCTCGAGTTTCCAAAGGAATGCACATCGTATTATTTCCCATTTAAAAAGTGGTCGACCAAGTTTAGCAACAAGCTCGAAATACTCATCAATTTCTTGCACCGGTGACTTCGAAAATCCTTTTGAAGTCCTTTCCAAAACCATCTGTAATACAATTAAATAACATTGAGAGATTCAGAGAGCGCTTCCAAAAAGAACAGTTGGTGAGACAACAGCACAGTATAAACAAACCTCGTGAGGCGGAGTGAAGGAAGAAAGGGCAACAGAAAGTCTTTGTAGGATATGCACAGTTGGAACACCTGTTGGGTACGATTCCTTCGTTGTTTCCTCCTCCTGTACCATCTGAAATGGAAACTGTCACCAAGAACGACAACATACTCGAAGTAACCATGTAGTACTATTAAAACCAGACAAGCGCTGAGCCACTTAACCTACGACACTTTGAGGCTGTCGTCATGAAATTTCAAGTTGCAGCCATGAGTTCGAAATTAAGCTCACACAAAGCTTACACAGTGCTCGCATGGGATGCTGCCGTTCACTGGACACCGTCTTGCTACTAATACTACTACTACTACTCTGAAGTGGTTCATGGTTTTGTCTTGATTAGCTAAAGTTTCATCAAATAACCCTCTTAAAGATATAGTACAGGAGGAAGTATTACGAGGACTCGAAGTTCAAACGGGTCCGCAGATTCTCTCTTCTCGGAGAGTGATATTCCAGAAATGATCGTGCGAACGGAGGACGGTGTGAGCACGCCAATAAGGATTAGTGACTGTGGGGTCCTGTAGCAGTGCTGATTGAAACAGCGCTTGTTCCACTTGTTGATAAGGCCTAAGTACCAATAACGATGTAATAATTGATGTAGAAATGAGAGTTCTTGTTATTCCTAAACATCGCAATATCAAACTTCGATATTTACCAGACTTGCTTTCTTCGCCTTTAATGAATCAGGTAATAATATTTCTATGGGATGGGAAGAAGCCCAACATAAATACCATGCCTTTCTTCGCTGCTTAATATTCAGATATCTGTTTATTATCTCTATTACTTCTTTTTTTTCTTTTTTGTTCACTCTGCACTGAAGTTATGATAGAGGTGTGTGGAACCCAACTCTTCCAAAATCTTTAGATTTTTTTGAAATGACCGCAATTATAATTCAGATCTGTTTTATCCATCGTTTTGTTTTGAAGAATAAATGAAGTAGCAGCGAGAAAGAAGCAAAAGAAATTGTTGATGAGTGATAAAGATAGAATGAACGAATTGCAACGTGATTTCTGGGTGAATAGGTGAGAGTTCACGGTAGTTGTTTGATTGAAAATACTGTCACAATCGTTATCTACTTTTCATCCATGATCAGTTAAACATAGTGTAGGAAGGATGTGAGTAAGCCTGCCAATACAATACACGCATTCTTGTAAATATAAAAATGAGGACATCCAAAACGGCAAAACTGGTTAAACTTTGTTAAATGGCTTTTAGTATGGTAAACAGTAGCACTGGAAAGAAATAAAGAGAAATCTTCCTCCATACCTGAATGCTAATCGCCAGATCTTAGTAATATTTAATTTGTATAAAGTTAACGATGCGCATTCGATCGATAGTGGACAATAAATATTCCGCTTATTAAATTTGTAATAAAGAAAATGATTTTGAGGAAGTTATTTTGAGAGGACTGTTCACGGACCCTCACTTTCGTATTTTGTAACATACTGAAATGACTTTAGTCAATAGTCCTGAAAAATTTGATCCAAACGTTTTGCACGATTTATCCCATTAGTTGACTCGATTTACACGACCGCTTAAACGGCATATTATTACACTGTTAAAACAATGAATTTTGTGGAAAATAATGATCTTAACATCAAAAGACTTCGATAAAATTAATGATTATAAAAAAAGTTGAAAAATGAAAAAGGTCGAAATTGATCCTCTTTTGTATCCTTTATAGAACATCATTTTATATCACATCTTTAAGCAACTTCGAAGCCCAAAAGCTTTCAATGAATAGACAGCTAAATGTCGTGGTACACATTTTGAATAGGCAAGGAAGCAGACTGTAACGTTTTCCTTGATATCCTATGGTACCCAGTATTTGGATCTCGTCCTAGATATTGAATAATTATTTTTTGACCGACCTTGAAACCAAGCACCTTGGGATGAGCTACGTTCCTCACATCCAAATTGCTGTAAGGAAGTAAGATTTTAATCAAATTAGGTATCGGCACAAATTTTGATCTGCCTTCAGAGGAAAATCATATTTCTAGATTACAAGAAATCACAAGATGGAGTGAAAAATGAGACAGCAGCGAGCTAATATATATCTTTTGTAAGGATTAAGATAATTCCAGAATAACTTCGTTCATTAACAAACCTGTTTTTCAGTAAAATAGGTTTCATGCTCTTGTGAAGCGTTACCAGCACGCCATGCTCCAATACATCTGTGATTTCTCCCTTGTACATTGCACCGAATACTAGTTCTATTTCGCTTTCACTCTCGAACATTCTGAAAAGCACAACTCTCTATAAATCGAGCATGACTAGACGACTCGACTGATTAAATCTTGCTTAAACAAGCGGAAAGAATGAAGTGACGTATTCTAAGCTTTAGTCTATATCGAAAACGTTGTATACACATAATTTAGTCCTAGTTCGAACTTACTTGGTCAACATCATTTTCGCTTCTTCTAGCTTGACTTTGTTAGGTGCGAAGATAGATATGTTTGCATCATCCTCTACGCTTATCTACAAAAATTTTTAATTTAACGATGTTCTTGCGGTTATTTCACGTGAAGCACTCCTGGAGAACCGTGGCATCGATTTTGCTCGAAGTTGGACGGTATTTCTTCTGTTTATATTACAATATAAATACAGTGAGAAAGTATCCCTTGCTATCGTAAAACAAAGTGACCTTAGCACCGGTTTCTGACTCGATCAATTTAGCATTATAGCCTCCACTACGAAATATGATGTGGCGTTTGTAGATTTCAACAGGTATCGTTTCATGTACCGGGACCGTACTTTTAAAATGATTCCGACAGAAAGGTTGCGCCTTCCTCATTAGTTGCAAAAGATGTTCCAGTCCATTCCTTGCTTGTTCCAGAGATTCCATCATCACTTCTGGCTTTATGCCTGGCACTTTCAAATCCAGCTGCATCGCTGTATAACCTCGTACTGTTCCTTAAAGTAAGAAAACTGTGGTCGCAAATTTGTGTAAATTCCAGTTTAACAGGCAAGGATGTAAAACAGTTTAGCAGTAAGTAAATTTCCAAAGACATCTTTTCAATTCATTAAATCAGTAAATCAACAAATTACGAGGTTTACGTAAAAGTAATACAGAATAAAATAAATAATGTCAACGGATGATACTTTTCGGGATTTAGGCATCACTAACTATGCCATGATCTCTTTCAATGAGAACTTACCTGCTATCTTAAAGTCCATATCTCCAGCAAAATCTTCCAAACCATTAATATCTGTCAGGATACGATAATCATTTCGTTCTTTATCAATAATCAAACCCATAGCTACACCAGCAGCAGGTGTCTTCATTTGTACTCCTGCATCAAGAAGCGCCAAACAACCGGCACAAACCGATGCCATTGAAGATGAACCATTTGATTCTAGGACCTGAAGTTTGAATGACTATTATATAAACCATTGGTAACATATATGCAACACAAATAAAAATAATTGAGAATTATCAATTTTGTATGGGAGTCACTTAAAATTATCACTACTTTCGTCATGGCATTTCTGTCACTTAAGATCATTCATTAACATATAACTAACATATAACTAAGGACTTATGAATTTATCTAAAAATAAAATTACAATTAATTTTCTGGATATAAATGAAAGCTCAAATCGCATTTAACAAATTTCAAGAAGAGGAAAAACCTGCACGAACATCACAGGCAAGTCTCAAGCAGTAGGGGAAGTCTTCTGGAATAAGCCTCTTCAGAGCCTTCTCAGCGAGAGCGCCATGTCCCAGTTCTCTGCGCGAAGTTCGTACAGAGGAAGAAATAGCAGTAGCAGCGAACGAGGGAAACTGATAATGCAACATAAACATTTTTTTTGCTGCGCACCAAGTAGTTGCGACAGCGCATCTGGCTGAAACGCAGCCGATGGAGCATCAAACGTCACTGTACTAAACACCTGAAATTTATAGACATACTAAGCACATTAGTAAGATAAGAATAAAATTTCTACAATATTAGAAGCATGTTGACAGATTCTAGATATTCTTGATCGAAATACAGCAAGCTTTTCATTTATTTTTTGTCTTAGCTTTTTTTTGCATTTGAATTCAAATTATCATTTACAAACAGAAAACAAACCTGGGTCTGACCGCGCTGGAAAAGTGCCGATCCGTGCAGCTTTTTATGAACATCCATTTTAATATCCACTGGACGAAGTTCATCAAATTTTCGTCCATCACATCGCCTTTCACTTTTGAACAATGCCTCTCTACAGTACTATTTTGGAATAGTTAAAAGCAAAAAATTTTTTAAACATGAGACTGAACTCTCAAGCATAATAAGCTTTCTGAGAACTCTTTTACGTCAGAATCCTACATTTCGTAATGAAAATCCTCTCAAGAAGTTTCAACACAGAGTGAAAACAATTTTTCTTGTTTTAAATAAAAATCCTTATTAGTGATGTTTGATAATGAACTGCAGTTTTTTCTGTCCAATTTCCGCTTACCATCGTAAATCATAACTTTTCAAAGCAAAAGCACATTTCCTCAGCTACAGTTTTGTGAATGAAATGAACTGATGCTGTTCATGTTTTCCAGTCTCTACGCTGCATTCTTGTAATTATTAACCAGTTCAAAATGTAAATAAATAAAACACAAGGTTATTTTCGGTGGAAAGCTGAAATAGATACCTCAGTGATTTTTTAAGGAGATTCGTAAAAGTATGACGAAGTTTATGCGGAGTACTCCTTTCTTTAAGACTTTCAAGCATATGATTACCAAGTGCAGAAACAGCCCGATCTCGTGAAAGCTTGTCATGCTCGATATCCGTTAAAATATGATATAATTGATCACCATACAATATTTGCATTTCTTCCATTAACGCTATCATATCAATATCAATTTCTCCACAAATATTCTAAAGCAAAAGTCTCCATGCTAACAAAAAGCGCTATCAAACAAAAAAAAGAAAACAGGTACAAGACTACCTGTTTATACTTGCCTTACGTCAAGCCATTTTATAACCTTGAATATTTGATGAAGAGCATTAACTTATTTGGTAAGCCTGTAGTTGTCATCGTTATTCAGTATGTAGAGTCGCCTTATAAATTCTAGCGCTATTATTAGCTAACGTTCATCTCTATAGTAGCACTTAGCTCCAAAGATTACAACATAATTTTTACAAATATGTTGAAAAGATGAAAGAAAATTACAGAAATATGTCAGTATGCGTATTAACGGAGACTACGAATAATCCCAAGTATTTACTAGGCAAATATTTAATATGCCGGGAAATACAAGAACGATTGTGAGCCTATATAGATATTAGAAGCGATGTGAACCTTTTGCCAAAACCAAAAAAGAATATAGAATAACAGATGACAAATTGAGTGGTGAGACGAAGTTTATTGACTGTAATATCTAGGGGCAGGATCATTATTACAGCAATGACTGATAGCAAGATAAAAGTTAATGAATTTATATCATCAAATTAGGAGGGTGACGTGACTAAAGATAAAGCATATAGATCAATTATTAGGCAAAAGCATCTTTAACAAAATGAGTCACCTGTCGTTTTTGACGACCACACGAATCCCTCACTTTATTAATGGCTTGAATTAAGTAAGAAATAGCTTGGAGACCAGTTTCGATACACGCGGCAAATTTTTCTATTCCAGTTTCACAACCATCCATATCGATCATCAGTATTCGGTTTCCATCGTCGCAAGCAGCAATAACCAAATCCAGTGAAGAAATTTTCATGTTTTTCCGACTTGGGTTGACAACAATCTGAAGTTATTTGAATAATTTCCATCCAATCAAAATTATTAAAGTTCTGAAATAATTGAAGTCTTTTAGAATTATTACTATATAATATAATAAAAGTTGGTACCAGAAACGTAACCACTATGAACAGGAAGAACTGTTAGCTACCTCATTATTAATAAGAGCTATTCTGACAGCTCCAAGTGGCCCTTCCCATGGTATATCCGATAGAGTCAGCGCTGCCGAGGCTGCATTCAGCCCTAGCATTACCGGATCCCCATCATCGTCTACCGCAAGAGGTTTACATATTATCTGAAATACTTAATAATTTATTGTTTCATGAACGACTAATCATATGTCCTTCAAACATGTAATTCTAAAAAAGACAACAATACCCACTAGAAGATAAAATCTAATTTTCTGAAATATTATGATCAATTTTTTAATTCCATTAGTGTAGAGAAAACAACGTCGAATCATCATAAAAAAAAACGAAAAACAAATTGAGGCTCAAATAGGTTAAAGCTTGGAAAAAAAATTTTCTAACCTGAGTTTCACCAGAGTAATCTTTCGGAAACAACGGCCTGATTGAACGATCAATCATTCTGGATGCCAGAATGTCAGCATCATTTCGTTGCAACTCTCTTCGCAAATAATTCGTAGGAATACGACCAACTGCCGATGCGCTCTGTTGAAAATCAACCGTCAGGGGCATAAAATCTGCCGTATCACTAGTTGAGCTGTGTCTTCCGACCACGGTAGCCAATACCTGAACCATCCCTGATATTTGTTTTATCACAATTATACCTGATCACCAAAATTTGCGATGAAAACGAGATAAGAGGAATGCTTTCAGTCTGTTGGTAGCAATTTAAAGTGCTGATAGATAGTGTAATGTACCTATTCAGCAATTACAATTCAGAAATTATCGACACAAATAGATCTATACACATGTATATATATATATATATATATATATATATATATATATATATATATATATATATATATATATATATATATATATATATATATATACTACTACTACTACTACTACTACTACTACTAC
>NW_018108829.1:17663-21554 GCF_000183805.2 Loa loa | reverse complement strand
AGAGAGAGAGAGAGAGAGAGAGAGAGAGAGAGAGAGAGAGAGAGAGAGAGAGAGAGGAGAAGAGAGAGAGAGAGAGAGAGAGAGAGAGGTATCATCATAAATCAAAATATTCCTTGACATTTTATTACAACAAACCTCTCGTATGACAAAATTTCACACTTTTCTATTATTTCATACTTACCTTTCTAACCCTAATTATCGCATGATTATCATTTGCAATTTTTATTACTTTCTAAACATATAAATTAAATTTTAAATGCAATTACATGCAAACACTAAAAGAAAACTTTGAGAAAAAATAATTACAAATTGTTTCATTTAATAAAATAAAAACAAATAAGCCATCTGTTTCCGTTTCATTTTTTTTTCATTACCTCTCAGTGCTATCCGGAAAAGAAAAATATTTCCTGAGAAAAAAAGGACATGAATCAACAAACATTAATTAGTAATTTTATTTTAAGAGATAATTCATCGAAGTTTGTATTCACAGTTAAATTTATATATTTTTTTCTCATTATTTCTTTTTTTTTAAAAAAAAATTTCTCTTAAGAATGGTAGATTTAATGGTAAACAAATATGTAAGAGAATTCCATTATCTTTTTTAGTATTTGATAAAAATGAAATTTTATCATTTTTGAAAATAACCTAATATTATCTTTTTGATTTTAATCAAATTGAGAATAGGTAAGAAATTGGATTACCTTAGGTTATGCCAATTGTCTAAATTTACTTACTCTTTAATTTTCTTCTACAGTGTAATTTACATCAATGTCTCTTGGCTTTATAATGATAAGGAAAGTGTACAGAACAGTTGTAATTTCCGATCGGCAATAATCAATGCTTGATGATTATAAATTGTTATCAAAAAGGATTGTGAAAATTAGAAATATCATAGGATGAAAATTTAATCATATCATTGTTAGAGTTTGTGCTGAGAAAGGTCGAATAAATGACCAGAATGAAAATAGTGCTATATTAGCTTATAAGCTTGACCACAAGCTTGATCACATAAAAACCAATTTTCACTGACAGTGGAAATTTTAAATTTGAATTCATATAATCTTGATTAAAATGTTTTGCAAAAAAAAAAAGTGCCAGGAACACTTAAAAAAAAGAAAAAGAAGTAAATTGAAGAAAAAGGGAATATTTTTTCAAATTTTTAAATAATCACTAAAAAATTAAATGATGAAAATTGTGTATTGTATAATTTCGGGAATTAATTACTTTCTTTTTTTTGTTTATTTTCCTAAGAAAATTTTTTTTCTTTTTTGGAATTATTCAATTAATTGTTGAATTTATAATAGAAAAATAATAGTACAAATAGGCAAAGTTTTTCACAAGGATAGCTAAATAATTATTACAATGTGCAATGTAACTTGAGAGGATCATTCGATTCGATTCAATTCAAACCGATTCATTTTGCTTCAAATATTACTATGAAAGAGATATTGATATATAGCAGGGAATAATTTAGAATTTAATATATCATTGCTTATTTTCAATTTGTTTCACTCTTCGAAGCTCTAAACATCTCTTTCACTTCTTCTTCTTTAAAACCAACTGTTCTATGAACGATCCAAATGAGTAATTTAACAAAATTTGAATTTTAACTTAATGTCAAAAATTTTATACTGAAACATGCATCCATTTTTGTATTAGAGGTAAAAAGATATAATTTACTTTTATTTATTCTTTTCAAGTATTTACTTATTTTGTTTTTTCTTTTTTTACAACTTGAAAGTATCTTGGATTATTTTTCTCTTTAAAAATGTCAATTATTAATTAATAATTTTACAAAACCATTCACAATTTTTATTGATCTATGTCCACTCAATCACAAAATGTGTTCTTAATTTTCTTTGAAATGAAAAAGCTTTTTCTTTTCTTTTTTTTTCTTTTTTTTTTGTTTAATTTCCTTAACTAATAAATCACACTATGATACGGGAAACGGAAAAGCTACCATTTATGGTGGATGGATGAACGGACGAATAGTGTCGGCACATATCGAAAATTTTGTATTCCCGCTTGTAATTCCGTTCCTCTGTCAGTTGTTTGGAAATTTCAGAAGAAATCTTTAATAACAATAGTAACAATGATAGTAATTAATAATGATTAATAGCTGGTAATAATAATAATTATAACAATAGCAAAAATAATAACAATAATAATGATAAAAACACTAATTAGTATTAATAACAATATATAATTAGGTTAGAGTAATAATAATAACAGGAGAAAAAAAACTATGAAGGTAGGAGTTTTTTTTTTCGTTTTTTTTTTTTAAGGTACATAACAACAGGATGAAGAAAAGTATGGTTGTTTTGCTGCTGAATTTTTGTTTTTTCATCAACAAATTTCAATTTTATTTATTGATCCTAAAAAATCTGTTACCATTTCTTGTTTCATATAAAATGATATCTAAATTATCAGGAATGATTCTTGTTGGAATTAGGCAAATACGACAATACAAAATGTACGGACATGCACACACCACACGCACACACACACACACACACACACATACACATACACACACGCATACACACACACATACATACTGATACACATCTCCAATGTTCTTTTTATTTTATTTTTTACTTTTTTGTGAAGATAGCTGTAGAACAAAAGAAAAAAAAGAAGGAGAACGAAAAAATCTGCTCATTTTTTGAATTATCAAAATTGAAGATCAAATATCTTCAATTTTGTCAACTTCTACCACCTCTCCAATCTAACTAAAATATCAAAATACAAATCCCCACCAAAATAACAGGAATTTCTTCTTTTTCTTTTTTTTTTTTTTAAATTATGAATCCATAAGTTCACTATTTCTAAAAGGAGAAAGAAAAAAAAAAGAGTTGTTTTGAAGAAAGATAAAAGGAATTATTTTGAAGAGTTTGAAATTATTTTAGCAATTTTTCTCTAAAATTATCCTTGTAAATAGACTGACTCCTTCCTATCAAAACCGTCCCGCTCTCATCCATCTATTCTTTCCAAATAACTTCCGAGTATTCTCGAAATGTTGGTGTTCACTTTTATTTGATTTGACAGTCTGCTTCCTTCAGAAAAAAACTAATTCAAAAAATGAGTAGTATTTTTCTGTTCTTCAACTTTGTCCTCACCAAAAATATAATACTGCACTGGGTGTGTGTGGTGTGTGTGTGTGTATGTGTGCACGTGTATGTGTGTATATGTGTATGTGTGCGTGCACGTGCATGTGTGTATGTGGGTGTGCACGTGCATGTGTGTGTGTGTGTGGGTGTGCATATGTGTATGTGTGTGTGTGCACGTGTATGTGTGTATGCGTGTGTGCACGTGTACGTGTGTATGTGTGTGAGTGTGTACGCTTGTGTCTGTGTATGCCCGTACATCGGTGTCGTACTTGCCCATTTCCAAGACGTTCCCCATCCTTCACCAACACATCCAGCATTCATCACAAAAACAGACCTCCCCTACCCCCCCTCCCCCTCCCCCGTACGGGTAAACGGGCGGAGACAAACCTACGCCATTATTACTCCTCTTAAAGCTCCAGCTCAAACGCAAGCATTCGCTCTAATATCATCGTCAACAGTTGCAGCATCCCACCCCTTTACCCTTCATATATCATATCACATTAAATCATCACTCATCATCAACACTACTAACTGACACCAGTGATATTGTAATTCATAGACCACCCGTCAGCACAAATCCTTTTGAACCTGTTCGATCGCCACTGGTCATTAATCCTACTACTACTACTACTACTATAACAACTACGCTACTATTACTATACTATTACTACAATTAATATGCTATCAGTCATGTCTGCTATCATATTTATCATTTCCGGGTAAAACAAAAAAAAAAAAAAGAAAAGAAAAGAAAAGAAAAGTAAGGAAAAGTAAAGACAAA
>NW_018108829.1:13847-16809 GCF_000183805.2 Loa loa | reverse complement strand
AAAAAAAAAAAGAATTGAGAGAATAAAAATAAAACTAAACGATAAAAAATTATAGAGATATTAAAAATGCTATGAAAATGATAAGATGCATTAAATAAACAAAAATCAAATCATTTAAATAATATCAAAACTAATAAATTTTCACTAAAAAGTTTTATTTTCAAACATTTATATTAATGACAAATGAAGAATATAAAAAGAAAGAAAGAAAATGAAAAAAAAAATGAAATCTTTAGAAATAATTTACAAAATTTGATATTCAACTTTGACCTATTTGTTTCAAAGATATAACTAAAAATTTCATATAAAAACTTGTTGTAAATTATTTGGACAAGTTTATTTCACTTATCATCCTCCACATTTACATTTACTTTTAGCTGAAATATACATTTTTATAAATTTTAATGGCGCATATTGTCACTTCATCTTTGACAATTTGCACTCACCCCCTTCCCACCCTTCCTTCCTCCATCATCATCCTCACCCAACTTTTGGAAACAAGTTTGTGTCGTTTGTGTCATCTTTCTTCATTCATTTCTTACAAGTTTGACATTCCATATTAATAAGATGAAAATGTTTCGTTGTGCATTCATTCGAAGAGAAATCAACATATATGTTTGTAGTAGTACTGTGATTAAATATATGAATGAGGTATAAGTATGAGTGCGCCTCAAAATCCTATTCAATGGTATATTTGCGCTAAACGTGAGGTAAATAATTCAATTTTATATATTTTAATGTTTAGCTTATTTATTTAATTAATTAAATTACTAATTAAATGCTTTTTTTCTTCTTTAATTGCAATAATAATATTTTGGTGTAATATGTTATGTAGATTTATATCATTTTATTGTTTTTTTTTACTTCTAAATTTTCATCAAATATTTTTTCGTCAATTTATGTAAAACTGAAAAACCTGAAATGAAATTAATGTAATTTAGAATTAAAATATAAAAGTCAATATTACATTTTTTTGAATTTTTCAAAAAAAAAATATTGATTTTTGTATTTCAAATTTAAATTACACTAATTTAGTCGTAGATTTAATAGGTACAGGAGTGTATTTTTGAATTTAAATGAATAACATAATTGAGATGACAGGTTAAGATGACAAACAAGAAACTTTTTCTTTTCCTTTTTTTCTTTACTTTAAATCTTTTTCCATTCCTATAAATATTTATTAATACTGGATTAGATGAATGAATAAAAAAAGTATGAGTGCGCTTTTCAACACACAATTCAATGGTACATTTTGCGCTAAATGTTATGATAATTCAATTATTTATGTCCTTCAATATTTATTTATTCGTTTAATTGATTAAATTATTAATTTCCTTTTTTTTTCTTATTTGATTACTTTTTTTTTCAATTTTTTTCTTTTTCCAACTATAATAATAATTGTATTAATTAATGAAAAAAACAAAGAGAAGAAATTTTGTACAAATAGATTAAATGAAATGATTTTTAAATCATTTTTTTTCCTTTTTTTATTTTTTTAAAGAAGTTAACGTAAATTTTAATCATTTTGCATTCCAAAAAAAAAAAAAACAAGCAATTAATTAATAGCAAAAGTAATTAGTTGTATTGAAAAAAACAAAAATTTGTTGAAAAAAGTTTTTTTTTTCTTCTTTTTTTGGAAAATATCACATTCAATTTCATATTTATATTTAAATTTTATATTTCAAATATTTCATTTCGTACTTCAAATATTTCATTTTACATTTATATTTATGCTTTAAATTTTATATTTCAAATAGTATTTTACATTTCTTTTTATATTTCAAATGTAATGTTTGTAAAATTACATCAACCACCAATAAAAGAATTTTATTCTTCCATTCAATTTACCTTTTTACACCTGCTTTTTTCTTTTTTTTTTTTCATTTTGAAAACTATTAGTCATCTTTTTCCTCAAATGTAAAATTTTTGTAAAATAAATTAGATAAACTTTCTTCAAAATTTTTAACTTTTGATTATCTAAATTGCTTTTTTTTTCGTTTATTTCATTGAATAAATGGAAAGTTTTTTAAAAAAAAAGTCTCTAATTTCTTTTAAATAAAAAAATAAATGCTAAGTTTTTTTTGTTTGATTATTTAAAGTTTTTGATGAAATTAATCCAATAATATAATAAAAATTAAAAAATTAAGTTGGAATGCATAAAGGAGAACGAAATTGAAATATCATAAAAATAAGTGGATGAGTAAATAAATAGGCAAGTAATTAATGGTAGAAGTGATTAGCTGTATTAGAATATGTAAAAGTTTATTGAAAAAAGTTTGTTTTTTTTTTGGAAAATTTTATTTGAGACATTAAATTTAAATTTTTGCTTGCATCAAAATTCAGTAGTGATGTAAAAAATTTAATTTACATTTCTAATTTGTCAAATTTTGCTTATGCAAAATTTGACAAAGATTGATTACATATGTTATCGCTTTTTTTTTTTTTGTAAATATTATCTTTTTTTAAGTTACAATTTTATATTTTATATGAAAATAATTCGAATTGTTGCTTTAATTAGTGCATCTTTTACCCAAAATATAATTAATTAATTGATTCATTAATGATTTTGCCTTTTTTAGTTTTTTATTACAAATTATTTTCCTCAGAGAAAGGCACGAAAATTTTATTTTGTTATTTTTCCTAAAAGTTTTTTTTTTATTTCATTACATTTTATGAAACTTTCAGTTTGGCATCATTTTGGTATTGTTGGTACCATTTCAATGGTATCAGATCGTATCATTTTATGATCCTTTCCTTTCGGTATCATTTTGGTACCACTGGTAACATTCAAATGGTGTCAAATGGTATCATTTTATGATACTTTCAGTCTGGCATCATTTTGGTACCATTGGTAGCATTTAAATGGTGTCATTTTTTGAAAACTTTAGTAACCAACCATTTTTGGCCTCATAGTTTCTTTTTTTTATCTTATATTTTCAAAATTTCTAGTCAGTTTCTAGCT
>NW_018108829.1:10699-12733 GCF_000183805.2 Loa loa | reverse complement strand
ACCAAGATTGAAAGAAAACTAACTTGATTTAAACTTTGATCTTATCTTGTAAAAATGAAATAGAATATTCTTTCGTAACAAATCCAACTGTTATATGTTAAAAAAAAAAAGAAAAAATGATAATACATATAGAAATTTTATCAATAATGTTAAATTTTTATCATATACATTATTTAATTATGAATATCAATCATTTTGTAGTGAAATATTCTTTGTATTAATATAAATTTTAATATAATTTCTAAAAATTCATTCATCCATAAAATACAATAATTGTTACCAATCAAATGTAATTGACCAATTGAAAATTTAGACCATTTCAAAATTTAAAATTTAGTTTAAATTGTATTTTCCCTCTTTGTGTCATTTTTATTGCAAAATTTCGAAGACATCTGTTAAAAATGTATACTTAAAAAAAGAAAAATGTATGTTACAAATGCAAATTAACTCTTTATTTATTCAAATTTAAACATTACTTGTTAAAAGTAATGATACATTTATTTTTCAAAAAAAAAAATTACGAAAAATTTATTTCATTTTGAAAATTAAAAAATTGCAATTTTAATTCCAAGGTCATTTTTAAGGCTCTTTTTTAAACATGACAATTTAATAATAGTCAGCAAAAAAAAAAAAGAAAAAAAAAGTAAACAATTCTTTTCTTCTATTTACTTAAAATATACGAGTGATAACAATTTTCTTCCTTATTAGTTTAGTAATATATAACCTTGTAATCTTTATTCTTTCTTTTTTTTCTTGTTTAATTTCTTTTTCAGGAAAGGTCAATTATTTGCAATAAATTTTTAGGGAATGAAAAAAATTAAATTCCTAAAATAGTTTGCTTTCTTTTTTTTTTTTACAAAAATTTCTACATTTTAAATTGTTGATAAATTTAAAAACTTTTCTTCCATTAATAGTGTAATTTATTATTTCAAATTAAACTTCAAAATTATAACTTTTAAATTTGAAATTATATGCTTGATAATATTTAAAATGATTAATATATATGGTGTAAAATGTCTGATCATTTTTTAAAAAAAAAAAACAAAACAAAAAAACCATATAGCCTAAAAACCTTGGTAGTATTTTCAAACAAAATTTCGGAACAATTCTTATGAATTTAAAATTTTTGATTTTAAAATTTTTCAAAGTTTAATAATAATTGTGATATTTTTGAAAATTTGGAATGAGAAAAGGAGATTTTAAAAACTTTTATGATGTAATAAAATTATTTAATTTAATTTTAATTATTGCAATCTTCAATTTTAATTTTCCTCAATCATTGATACTTTCAAAGGATGCTAGTAATAGTAAAATTTGAAAAGAAAAAAAAACGTGGAAAATCTAATATTGATAATTTATTAGAATGTTGATAATAATTATTAACCATTTTTTTTTTAGTGTTAATGAAAATTTTCTCGCATATCCTTTTACATCAAAGGAAATAATTAAAAAAATAAGAAATAAATTTTTTAATTAATTCCAATTTTAAAAATAATTACCAACATCTTTTCATTTAGCAAAATAAACAACAAATCATCAACAACTTTTTCCATTGGGAATTCATTTTCCAATTAATCATTTAGTTTTTAATGATATTTTTGAAATTACGAATTTAAAAAAAGTTTCGAATTGATTTTGCTTTGATATAAACCCCTCTTTCTGGAAAAAAAAAAAGTGGAAAAAGAAAATTAAAAATTTGATTTAAAATATTTTCGATGTTTGGTTTAGTTTATTAAAGTGTTAAAATTTGACAAACATAAATTTCATATAAAAATAGCATAACGAATAATTGTTTATTTTTGAAAGCTATTTGAATGAATTATTATTTTAAATTGTTTACCTTTGTGTAAAGCTGCTTTTTACAATTTCATTACAACATATAAATTTTATTATGTTTCTGAAATTTTGTTTACAAATATTTCACATTTTTTTTAATCAAAAATTATTAAAAATATGTGTGAAAAAAATAATTTTAAAATAATAAAATTTTCATTTTAATTCTATAAAAATTATTCAATCAACAAAAAAAAAAAA
>NW_018108829.1:7868-10383 GCF_000183805.2 Loa loa | reverse complement strand
TACCCTTTTTTATAAAAGAAATGATGAAATTTGTAAAAGTTTTTTTGTTTTATTTAAAATTTTAAAATTACTGTTTTAAAATCAAAAATTTTTCAAAATTTTTTTTTTTAAAAATATGCAAAAGATAAAATGGCGGTGAAATTCTTTGATTTTATCCATTTAACTAATTTGCGTATATGTATATATTGTATATGCGTAATTCCTAAATTAGCTATTCATTCAAATTAACTTTGAACAATTAATACCAATAAAATTTCAATGAGAAAGATTACATCAGAAATGCTTTCGGAATTTAGGAATTGAAATTCAAAATTGATGCTTATAAATAATCAAACAGCGGCATAGTATGTTAATGAGCTCTTGAAATGGGTGAACAAAATGAACAAAAAAAAAAAACCAAAGAAATCTCTCCAAATCAAAAAAAAAATTCAAAAAATTAAAATAAAATTTGAAATTTAACCATTTGGAAAAAAAAAGAACCAAGAAATTTCTGCAAATCAAAAAAAAAGAAAATTCAAAAAATTGAAATAAAATTTAAAATTTAACCATTTATATGTAAATGAAAAAGTTTTCTAAATATGCAATTAATATTGTTTATAAATTTAAAGATAGATGTAATCAGTTTAATCATTTCTTTCTATTTTATTCAGTTATAAAATTTATTGGTCCGGTTTATCCGGTTTTAACAGGATAGTAGGATGTTTTCTTGTTTTAGACAACAATTTTTGAGATATCATATCAATGAACATAATTTGATCGTTATCTTTTATCATCGTTTCTATTATGATTATACGAAAATACGTAGAAATTAGTTTTATTTTTTATCAAATTTTTAAATATTTCAAAGGATAACTTTAAATCTTTTATCAATTTTTTTTACTGATATTGTATGATTAAATGTATTTTAAATTTAGCGCTTAAATTGAATTTTGAATGTTTTGATTTTTTTTGAATTTCTCTAAAATTTAGGAAAAAAAATTTTTGGTTAATTCTTTTTAGTTTTTATTAAAATTGAATTTTGAATTTCCCTTTAATTAAAAATTGCTTTTGAATTTTAAATTTTTTGAATTTTTCCGAATTTTTAAACAAAAAATTTTGAAGCAAGTTTTTTTAATTTTTATTAAAACTAAATTTTGAATGTTTTTGAATTTTTTTCAATTAAAATTAAAATTTTATAATTTTACATATGATTGAAAATTTCGCGCAAAATTGACATGATATTTAAAGATTGATAGCTTTAAAGATTTTATCATTCCTTATCACGACTTTTTTGTGGTTTTAATTTATTTAAAAAGAAATGAAGAGAGAGAGAAAGAGGGAGAGAGAGAAAAAAAAACTTGAAATGTGACAATTGTTCCAAGTTGTAAGATAAAGGATTGTAACAAAGGTTATTTGGGGGTCATTATTTGTGTAATTTATCTTTCGTTACTTCCTATTGAGAATATTTGTAATAATTTAGTTGCTGTCAAAAATATTTGTAAAAATGCTATGATAAGTTTGAAAGGAAAAGATATATTTAACATTTTAACAAATATGAATTTGTAATTTAATTTAACAAATTAAATTATCTCTAACATAAGTTTTAATTTATTGCTTTAATTTTAACAAATATTATTGAAGTGATATATTCAAATCTTACACTAATAAAAATGTGTAATAATATCACATATCATCTCTTTTATTATCATCATTTTATATCACACTATCATCATTTTTATCATTAATATAATTAATCGTAATAACAATCATGATAATCATGATTGTGGTAATCATGATTGCGATTGTAATTATGATAAATAAATGATTGTTATTGTGATGTACACATATATCCATAACAAGATATAATTATTTATAATGCATAATCATGATTACTGTACATATAAATACACATACACCACATACACACACACACACACACACACACACACACACAGACACAGACACAGACACATATACATCAAAATGCAATTAATATTCACAATACATGATCAATATTATTATAGTGTTATATTGACATACATATAGTTAATCACAATACGTAATCATAATTTGTTATAGTGATATAAATATTGGAACATAATTAATCACAATATATAATCATGATTGTTATAGTGATTTATATATATATATATACATATAAACATGAAATCTTGCAGAATTTGATTAAATTTATCGTAATTTCATATACATATAATTGTTCTAACGATAAATTGTAAAACTATATTCCAAGACATTTTTATAGTTATAACGGATAGTTATTCAGTAAAATTGTTTTTTATAGTTATCACGGATAGTTATTTAATAAAATTGTTTGTTGTAGTTATAATGGATAGTTTTCAGCGAAGCTGTTTGTTATAGTTATAATGGATAATTATTCAGTAAAATTGTTTTTTATAGTTATAACGGATAATTATTCAATAAAATTGTTTTTTATAGTTATAGCGGATAATTATTCAATAAAATTGTTTTTTATAGTTATAACGGATAATTATTCAGTAAAATTATTATTTTTATA
>NW_018108829.1:2300-7848 GCF_000183805.2 Loa loa | reverse complement strand
AGACATTTTTATAGTTATAACGGATGGTTATTCAGTAAATTGTTTTTTATAGTTTATCACGGATAGTTATTTAATAAAATTGTTTTGTTGTAGTTATAATGGATAGTTTTTCAGCGAAGCTGTTTGTTATAGTTATAATGGATAATTATTCAGTAAAATTGTTTTTTATAGTTATAACGGATAATTATTCAATAAAATTGTTTTTTATAGTTATAACGGATAATTATTCAGTAAAATTGTTTTTTATAGTTATAACGGATAATTATTCAGTAAAATTATTATTTTTATATAGAAATTTTTTAAAATTTTTATACAAAAGGATACTTTTACATGAAATTATCAATTTCATTTCCTTTTTTTTTTTGAAAACGAAAATTTGATATTATTATAGCAAATTTTGTCTTCAAAGAATAGATTATTAATAACTTATAAGAATAAAAAAAACAATTTAGCAAAGTATTAAATTGTATGACATTAATCCAATGATATTTAAATTTGAAAAATTGAGTAATTTTAATCGTTTTAAAGAATTCTTTAAGTAATCTTTTTATAATGCTTAATTAGAATTTATTCTTTTTTGCTTTTTTTTTTTTTTGCATTATTATTTCAGTTGCTAAGATATAATTTTGGTTAATTATATTCAGATAAGATGAATGTTTTTGAAAATTTTAAATAATTAAATAAGCATAATAAATGCTATCTTCTAGTGATTTCTTAAACTTCTAATGATAAAGGGATGAATTGAAATGGAAATCTGTCAACATTGAATAAACAGAAGGTCAATGGTTCAATCGATTCAAATGACCCAAATTATTTTAATTATGATTTGATGATTGTGAAATGGAAACAAGGGAAAAATAAATTTTTATTCAATACATTTCAGATCCCTTTTTTTTTTCTCCCTCCTCCCCCCCTAAAATATTGTGCCACTCAAACTTTAGCATTTAGAAAATGAATCATTCATTTGTACAATTGAATCGAATAATTGAATAATTAATTAATCGATTAATCAATCAATTAGTCATAAAATGGTTGAAAATATTGAAATTAAATTTTGCATAAAATATCATGAAATCATTCCATTTCATTCCTTTCACATTTCCATCTTTCCTATCTATCGGATAGATTTGATGGCACTGATATCGGCTAACCTTGAACTATTTACAAGGTAATTAATTTTTTTTTTTGCTAAATTTAATATCACTGCTTGATAAGTTTGAACTAAAAAAAAAAAAAAGGAAAAACGAAAAGAACATGTTAAAGTACAAAGTGAAACTCATAAAAATAAAACTTTAACGATTCATAAAATGCTCCATTCCTCTTTTATTTTTATTAATTTTTTTTTTTTTTTTGAAATTTAAGTACTGAAAATGGAAAAAAAATTAAGAGAAAAAAACTCAATTAATTTCAAAAAAATTTAAGTTTGGAAAATAAAAATGAACCGATAAATTTTATTTTATTTTGAATTTAAAACATTTCAAAAAAAAAACAATGAAAGTATGGAAGTTTTCAAATAATCAAAAATGAAACTGAAATGATATGCTTGAAAAATCATCAATTCCTTTGGAATATGTTATGCTTCAAATTAAAATTTGTTGAATTTCATTTAATTTATTGAATTTTATTTGTTGAATAATTATTTATTTTATGAAGAAAAATTAACAGATTTAATGAAATTTAAATTTTTGCAAAGAAAAAAATAAGCAATATATTGCTATAATTTATTAAATTTTCCATTAAATTTCATTTCGTTCTCGTTTTTATTTATTATCATAAAATAATACTAATGATAATATGATAATGATATCGATGTTATGATAGTTAATGTTATTCGTTCACTAATATTGATAAAATTATCTTTTTCCATTATTGTACATCTACTTTCACCATTCCATTGATACTTGTAATTTTCATGTAGCCTATATTTCATTTCGAAATTTTTAATTTTAAATTTAATTTTAATTATTTGATTTACAAAATTTCATTCTAACGTTGTAACATTTATAAATTAAAATGAAAAAATATCATCCGTTAATTATGATACCACTGTAAAATAATAATAATATTTTTAAGTCCTTTTTTTTTGCATATTTTTTCCTATTACTTTTGTATATTTTCCGATATTTTATAAAATTAAATTTTCAATTTTTTTTTTTTATGTTTGCTATAATTGGAAGATATGTAAATAAAACTATTTTTGTTAATTTCTTATCACATATTATTTAGATTTCAGTCCATCTGTTCTTTCAATATTTGATGATATCATTGATTTAAAAATTGTTGTTATAAGCTAGCAAGTAGCACTTGAATTTTCAATCCAGCATTTTGCGAAGAAGCGGGAGAGCGGGGGAGAGGATTTATTTGGGACGAGAAAGGAGCAATTGTAATAATTGTTAAAATAATGCAAAACATTTGTAGATTTAATATTTCAACAATAAAATATTACAATTTCTTTTAATAATGAAATTAGCTAAATTAGTTGCAAATTTTAATTACCACAAAATATTGATTATCTCATATAATTATCTTAATTAGCTCAAAATTTTCTTTGATTTTAACAAATACAAAAATTTACAAAAAAAAAATTCAAAACTCCTAATTTTGAAATTTAATTTCTCCAGTTTAATCTATAAAATTTTATTCAAATTTTTCTCTGATTTTAATAAATACAAAAATGTGTAAAAGAAAAGATTTAAAATCCTTAATTTTGAAATTGAATTTTTCTGATTTAAAAAATTTTATCCAGATTTTTTTTTAATTTTAATAAATACGAAAATTTGCAGAAAAAAAGATTTAAAATTTTTAATTTTGAAATTGAATTTTCCCAGTTTAATTTTAAAAATTTTATCCAAATTTTTCTTTAATTTTAATAAATACAAAAGTTTACAGAAAAAAAGATTTAAACTTTTTAATTTTGAAATTAAATTTTTCTAATTTAATTTATAAAATTCTATTCAAATTTTTTTTTTTAAAAACATTTTATAGAGTGAAAATCAATCACAAAATCGTTGTATTACAACTGTACAAGCAACTGCTGATTGTACACTTAAAAATCGTCCAGCATTACGACTTGATTCGAGACTTGTTTGCAAATATGAAGTATTAGCTGTAATCGGGAAAGGTTCATTTTCACAGGTGACTACTTTTTTTTTTTCTTACTTATAATAAATGAATGAATCATTTGGAAATTAATAATTCTTTTTAATATTATTCACTTCATCGTTCCTCAAATTATGTTATTGGCTTAAGTATGTTAAATAAGGCTGAAATTTTACGACAAATATAACAACAAATATTTAATCATTAATTGAAATACAAAAATTATTCTATTCTAATATGAAATTATACTAAAATGATCATTCATTTTTACAGGTCCTTCGGGTACAACATCGTCTTACACATAAATATTATGCGGTGAAATTAGTTTCATCTGATTGTGGTACTGTAAATAATGAATTATCGATATTAAGTCGTGTACAGCATCCATTTGTGATTAGACTTGAAGAAGTATGCTTTGTTTCTTTTTTACTCTCCAATTTATTTGTTTCTTATTTTTTTGTTTTTATCTTTTTTGAACGAAATTAACATTTGCATTGAAAGGACAATAACCGATTCAAATTGAGGCAATAAAATCTGAAATGATATATTCGGTGATTTTTGAAATTTGAAACGATAGAGTTGGAGAAGATTTCGAAATTTGAAACGATATATTCAGTAATCTCGAGATGTTAAAACAATATATCCGGAAATGATCACGAAATCTGAAACAATTTATCCGGCTAAGATTTTGAAGTCTGAAACGATATATCCGGAAAAGATCTTGAAACCTAAAATAATGTAACCGGGAAAAAAAATCTGAAATATCAACATGAAAGCATGCAATTGTATCACTTAATTTTATAAAACAAGATTAATTTTTAATTTCTTGGATTAAAATTAATTTCTTAATTTTATGAATTAAAAATTAATTAATTAATGGCTTTTTTTTTTGTAGGTATTTAAATCTTCATCACGATTATTTATTGTAATGGAGATGGCAAGTGGCGGTGAAATGTATAATCGTGTAGTAGCTAAGGGAAGATATTCCGAAATTGAAGCACGACAAGCACTTCGAATGCTTCTAAATGGTTTAGCATATTTGCATAGCATTCGGGTGACACATCGTGATTTAAAACCGGAAAATTTATTGTACAGTGATACGACACCAGATGCACGACTTCTTATTACTGATTTTGGTTTAGCATATCAAGCGCAAACATCAGAGGAAAAAATGACTGAAACTTGTGGTACACCAGAATATATTGCACCAGAAGTTTGTTTACTTCTTTTCTTTTTTTTTTTAATTTAAAAAATTTTAAATTAATTTCTAAAAAAAATTTTTTTTTTTAAAAAATTAATTTAAAGGTTCTTCTTCGTTCTGCATACACTGAAAAAGTTGATATGTGGGCTGTTGGAGTTATTGCATATATTTTAATGTCCGGTATAATGCCATTTGATGATGATTGTCGATCTCGTTTGTATACGCAAATTATTACAGCTAATTATATTTATTATCCTCAGGTATAATTTCTTCAAATAAAACTTCCAATTGATTGATGTATTATTTAATAGTTTTTATTAAATGGAAATGTTTACTTCAGTTTGCAATTAATTAAAATTAACAAATAAGAAGAGCAGGTATTATGAAATGATGAAAAAAAATCATTGAAGTTATCACCGTATCATTGAAATTATCATTATATCATTGAAGTTATCATCATATCGTTGAAATTATCATTATGTCATTGAAATTATTATTGTCATTAAAGTTATCATTATATCATTGAAATTATTATTGTCATTAAAGTTATCATTATATCATTGAAATTATCAGTATATCATTGAAATTATCATTATATCATTGAAGTTATCATCATATCATTGAAATTATTATTGTCATTAAAGTTATCATTATATCATTAAAGTTATTATTGTCATTATAATTATCATCATATCATTGAAATTGTCATTATATCATTGAAGTTATTGTTGTCATTGAAGTTATCACCATATCATTGATGTTATCATTATATCATTGAAATTATTATTGTCATTGAAATTATTATTATATAACTGAATTTACCATTATGTTATTGAAATTATCATTATATTGAAATTGAATTTATCATTGAAACATTGAATAATTTAAACAAAGTGGATAAAAAAAAAAAGTAGTTTCATTTTTCAATAATTAAAAAAAAATTAGCATAAACATGCATTATTAATTATGATTACAGTTCTGGTCCGGTTCGGAATTAGCAAAAGATTTCGTAGATGCATTGCTAGAAACGGATCCGGATGCACGATTAAGTGCAACTGATGCTGTAAAACATGAATGGTTCATGGGTAATCGAAGTAAACTGAAAGTTATTATTAAAACACGACCGGCTTCCGATTTTACAACAATTCAAAGGGTGAGTAGAAGTGAAAGAGAGAGAGAGAGAGAGAGAGGAGGAGAAGAAAGGAAGGAGAGAGAGATATTTTATTTTTCGTGAACTTAAACTTTAAC
>NW_018108829.1:0-1362 GCF_000183805.2 Loa loa | reverse complement strand
AGAGAGGGAGAGAAAGAAAGGGAGAGAGAGAGATATTTTTTCTGCAAATTTCAAATATTCTATGCATTGAAATAGAAAATGAAATTTTCATTAATTACTCATATATTAATTTCTAATCATCATCATCATCATCATCATCATCATCATCATCATCATCATCATCATCATCATCATCATCATTCATCATCATCATCATTCATCATCATCATTTCTCCTCTTTGTCCTCTATGATTTATTCAGCAAATTGATAAATGAATTTATAGATTAAAATTTTTTTACAAAAAAAAAAATTGATCTTCATTTTGGTAGAATTTAAAATATTTTAATTATAATTTAAATTAAATTTATTATAGAATCATTTATAATTTATAGATTGCTTATTTTTCAATGCATCTTATGAGCTAAACTTTTATTTCATTTTAAATAATATCTCTTATTTCTCTAATTTAATTTAATTTTTTTTTTCAAATATTACAATAATTTTCGAATTGTTGTGTAATTTAATCTTTGTAAAGTAAATGACACATATCAATGTCTCTGATGACAGCTATGGATTACCATTGACCATTGACCATTTCCGCTCAAATTCTCTCTTATTGGAAAAAATTTTTTTCTAAACTTTTATCGCTTCTTCTTCCTCTTCTTTTAAATGAAGAATTATAGAAAAGATAATTTGTGAAATGAGCAAAATTTTAAAATTGTAAAAATAAACAAATAAATAAGTAATTTAAATACGGGAATAGTGATATTGTTTGGATAACTTAATCAATCAAATTGATGTAATTGATTAAATTAAATTTAATCAAATTAATTAAAGTGAACCATTGCTAGTTAGATTAAATTAATTGAATTAGCCCACTAATTAATTTAACTAATTAGATTAACTGTTAATTAAGCTGAACCATTTGAAAGTTTTGTACCAAAATCGATTGAAAATGAAGGAAAAAATTAATTTAATTAATTAGATTAATTGCTAATTAAGTTGAGCTATTTGAAAATTTTGTACTAAAACCAATTGGAAATGAAGAAGAAAAAAAAAAGGAAAAAGTCATAATGAATTTTTTAGTAATGAAGTATAAAATATACATTATATATTGATTAATTTAATTATTAAATAAAATTAATTTGAGATAATCTTTTTAGAAAAAATATAGGATGACAATGATAAAAAAAAAAAAAGAAATTTTGAAATAATTAATAAAATTTTTCAGACACGTTCTTCACGATCAATTCGAAGTGTCACACGATCAGATCATGGTCATCGTGTTGATCCACGTGAGGTTGATCGTTTAGCTAGTGATTTACAACGTTTAGCAAAATTTCAACAACATTCAACAAAACATTACGGTTTCTTATAGTTTC
>NW_018108828.1:14108-21617 GCF_000183805.2 Loa loa | reverse complement strand
TCCCTATAAGTATTTCCAAAACAGATCGTATACATAAAGTAAGATTTATTAGATGTCAACTATTCGTTTTTTTCTTCACTTCATTGACTTGTTTCATATATTCCCTCTGATTTGTTTGTCATTCATCTCTTCGCTTTATAACATCTTTTTTTTCTCGCCCTTGATCATTGCTACTAATCGAACACATTTTCAAATACATTATATCTATTCGATTTGATCAAACATCGAATATTTTTCGACCCAATGTTGCACGAATTTCACTAATCTATTATTACTTTTTTTATTTCTCCGCGGTAGTACTATTATTTTATCTCCTTTTCTTTTTTTCTACTCATCTCAATATATATATATATATATATATATATATATTTGGTTTTGCCTCGTATGATCAAAATTAATCAAAATTGGAATATAATAATTGTGATGTAATTAAAATTCCAATAATGGCTAATTACGATTCCAGTAATGTCCAATATGTTTGCATTAACAATTGACTAACGCCACAAAACCGAAAAACCGAAAATTTTTATAACAATGCTACCAAATGCAAACAGAGTAATTCAATATCGTACGGATCAAATATTCCTTTAGCCAATGACATTTAATATCAATAATCCGCCAGTTTTAATTTATGCAAATCCTTACATTCTGTATGTCATCGGAACTATGCCTTTAACCAGTCACATTTAATACCAACAAAATGCCAGTTTCGATTATGCAAATTACCACGTTCCTTGCGTTTTCGAAACATCCAACGTCTCATTATTTCTAGTAGTCCAAAAACGCATTCATAAACTGCCAGTTCAGAGATCGGAAAATGAGAATGCAAAAGAGAGAAACATATGAAGTAATGTGAATGGCATGAATTATAAACTGTTTGAACATGGTCGTTTAATTCCAACTAGTCTGAAATAAGAAGCTTCCATTCGAGCATTTCTTGCACGTCAGAAAATTTGTACGTCACCTTGTTCTTCACTATATCGATGGCATACATCATTTGGTTCAATCTTCTGCTATGGATCGCTTCAGTTCAGAATATTCCAGGTAAGAAATGTTCATTCTATGCCAACGGAAGATCCGCAGTTAGGGCATACTTCCGTAAACACATGAAACGATTACAAAGTTTAGTACGTTAACAAAATCATTCAGGCAGTAAGTATTTCTCAGAAAACTTTAACATCCACGACAACTTAGATTTAGCAGTAATTGCCTCAGATACGGATGCATATAACAGTAGATGAAGAAATACTAACGGACAATACTACTGGACAATTACCGGGGACAAGTAGTAAAGAATTATATAATAACATGTTGTTTTAATCCCTTCAGTTTATGCTTTTACTCAATTGCATGAATTTGATGATATAAGCTACAAAGAATCCCAAATCAGAAGCTGATCTCGTTGCAGCGAAAAATTCAGAATTGCCCCTTGTCCGACATTTTTCCATCAGAAGCAACACTGAGAATTTTTGTTTTAGAAAAACATACGGTAAAGAAATGAACAACATTTCGTAATTTATGTTAGTCGAAATATGATTTGATAGGTTTAATCAATGATGCTGATACAACCGTTTTTCAAATTATTTCATTAATTAGCATATAAAGTGGTATTTGTAAACGCAAAGTCATATAGTTTTTCAGTTGGGCAAAAGTATAAATGTCGTTATTGTAATGCGACTATGTTGACGAAAATGGACTAGCATCTTAAAACGCACGTGGTATATAAGTGCAATTGGCCTGGATATGAAAGGGAATACCGCTACAAATGGGATTTTCGACAGCATAACGAAATACATCAACCTAAACTTCAATGTGAAAATTGTGACCATTTCTTTCCTTATAAGGTGCACTACGGATGCATAAGCGACGATACCACGAAGGTACCCGTTAGTTTCGCAAAGTTTATATTTAACGAGAAAATTTTCAACGTGTTTGTTCACATGAAAATATGTTACAAAACATTTACGACAGTAAAGTGGCAATTAAAAATTTAATACTGTAATATTTTTCTAATCTCAGTAGATAGTTGCTTGTTGTTTATCGCAATTGGTGTTTGGCAGTTACTGATGTGATAATGAAAGGAGTGACAGAGCTCAAGCGATTAGCGTCCTTACAGTCCGATGAATTTAAATGCTGTTGACAATGGTGACAATAACGTCATTACTGATCCCAGTAGAGAAACGAATATTCTATTGCACTCTTTTCTACATTTTCATCGATTTTTTAACATAAGGGAAAAATCACAAATACATAAAAATAAAAGTACATCATTCAATCTACGAAACCAAACAGCGATTAACCGCTCACTCCGTTTGACTCAATGGCGTGATATCTAGGAAATGTTCATTCTAGGCCCAACGGAAGGAAATCCGCAGTTGAGACATACTTTGGCAGACACACGAAACCATCACATTGCCGGTCAAAGTTCAGTAGGTCAACAAGATCGCTCAAATGATGAGTATCCCTTAGAAAAGTTTAACATCTTGGACGACCTCGATGGTAATATCTTCGACGATCTTAACATCCCTGACGACGTTGTTGTTAACATCGAAGATATTAACATCGACGATGTTGTTAACATCCTCAACGATGCTAACATTCCTGACGACTTCGAAGTATTTTGCCACCAATGCAAACTGTCTGCTTGTAGTATATTGAAACTATTTATCTCGTCTATTTATCTCATCTCTCTCCCCCTGTCTTTGTCTCCCTTTCCGTTTATAAATTTTGTACCAAAAAAAGAAAACTTAGTCATAAAAATTAACCTTTTTTTTGTCTTGTGTGAATTATCTAAGGGTATCAAAAGATTTCCTATTGGAACTTTGAGCACATTTAACGAAAAATCTAATTAATCAGGCAGACACATTGGCTTAGTGTAGTACAATCTATAATCAAAGTTATTATCTAACTAATCAGACGGAATAGCTGATATGGCTCTAACCGACAACAACCCAGAATGATAAATTCTCTGTTGGAAGACTCACTAATGACATCAGATTTGTATAAGCAAGCTTTAAGCGCAATTGTTTATCATTGTAGCAAACAAATTACCTCATCAGGGCATTTATCAATGCTAGCTAGGGATATTTTTGAAATTTTGTCAAGAAATGCAAATATTCGTTAAATGCGCTCAAAGCTCCAATAGAAAATCTTTTTATATGAAACCCTTAGATAATTCATACAAGGCAAAAAAGAAGGTTAATTCTTATGGCCAAGTTTTCTTTTTTCCACTATAAAACTTATAAACGGAGGGAGAGAGAGGTGATAAATAGGCGAGATAAATAGTTTCAATATACTACGTGCAGACAGTTTTCATTGGTGGCAAAATACTTCGAAGTCGTCAGGAATGTTAGCATCGTCGGGGATGTTAACAACATCGTCGATGTTAATATCTTCGATGTTAACAACAACGTCGTCGGGTATGTTAAGATCGTCGAAGATATTACCATCGAGGTCGCCCAAGATGTTAAAGTTTTCTAAGGGATACTCATCATTTGAGCCATCTTGTTGACCTACTGAACCTTGACCGGCAATGTGATGGTTTCGTATGTCTGCCAAAGTATGTCTCAACTGCGGATTTCCTTCCGTTGGGCCTAGAATAAACATTTCTTAGATATCAATAAACATTTCTTAAAGTTGTTTTAATTAGAATTCATAATGTTCCTTAGAGTTGTTTTAGTTTTTTTTTCTTAGAGTTGTTTTAGTTTAGAAATTCCATAAAATATGAGTTGTTTTAGTTAAAATCCATAATATTCCTCAAGTGAATAATTTGTCACATAAAATTTATAAAATAAATTTTTTGATACCTAAATTGATCAACTCATCAATTCAAAAAGGAGTCTTTTTCGACAGATGGGTTGAATAAACCATATAAACCATCAATCCTGTGTTCCGGAACGCAGCACTGAGATCAAGATTTACTAACATTATTCATTTAACAACACTTTACATAAGTGTATGAGTTGTTCTGCAGCTTATTAAAAGAAAAGAATAACAGGAATTATGATAATACCGATTTATGAAAAGATCAGGAGCGATTTGAAAACAAATTCGATCGATTTTCAACCTAAATATATCTGTCTACTTCCATTACTATTTTTTCCTGAGTTCCTTATTCCCTTCCTTTTTTTCGAACTTTAGAACTATCTCTAGCAGTTTAAATTATTCATGATGCATCCTTCAAAGTGCATTAAATTTATTATTTGGGAATTTCTTCATTCACCTTTAATTAAGTTGTATAAAAGGATATCCATATATATATCGATTGATCGAAATTTCAATATTAGTTTTATAATGTAGCATCCGAAATCTTTTACCTGACAACTATTCTGTCACTCTTGCCAGCTAGGTGTAAGCCTAACAAAGTAACCGTAATGCTGAACGGAAAATAGGTACTCTTTGTTATTATCATGCTATTAATACTGTCATACTATTTACTGTCATACTATTGTCATCAATACTATTTGTTACAATATTGTATGAAATAGTATTGCAATACTATTATCATTTTTTTCATAAACCATATAGAGGTGTGGTGTTCCATCTGATCAGTGTCATATGGAAATCGTTCATCGATGATAAAAATATTGCATATCGTCTACTGATCAATAACAAATATAAGAGAAGTATAATTAATTAGACGTAGTTTTCTGAATGTGAAATACTTCAAGTTATCCCAAATTACTTTGTCATAATATCAACCATTTCGTTATCAATGCAAACATCCCAGTTATGCGTATGAATCTCGCTGTGATTTACTCATACAGATGATGATTTGGATACATTTCTATTTCTAGTATCTTTAATTTGAATTGGTTGAGGACATTTGTACTTCCATCAAAGCATCAGTTTATTCCGATTCTGTTTACCTGATTCCATCTCCCAATTTAATTTCAATATTCCTTGGAAGTTGATCTTGAAAGCGATAATCATGCTTATCCTTTTATTCACTTATTGTTATTACCGCAACTCTTTCACATATTTATAATTGCTATATGCTACGTTTGCACTCTTTTCGCCACATTTATTTACAAATTGCTAACTTTAGAGTGAAAAGTATTAATAATCTTCCGGAACATTGGCGGATCTTTACAAAGAATAAAATGTTTCATGCATGAAAATGAATTCATCAATATCTGTTGTAGTGAATTGTCACATTGTACTCAAAACGTATATTTATGGTTATCCAGTGATACTGACTCTCCGATTTCTGTGCCCAAAATAACAAGGAAAAAATTACTTTTTAGAAAATTTTTTTATCATTATTTTCGAATTATTGAAGTGATTGTAATTTGAAATTGTGTGTTTAAAATATTTGCTGCTGATTAATTCATTTTATTGCTCACTTATCACTACTATATTTCGATTATTGTACATTTGTGTATTTCTATATGTAGATTCCAAAACATGTCATCAGCAAAAATTGTCTAATTTAATATTCAAAAACAAAGGAGATTTGGCTGGGAGAGCCAGCAGGACATTTAACTGGAAACACTGATAAGAAAATTTTCGCTTCTTTTCTGTGGTCACTCAATTTGCTATTCGTGTAATTTAGTGTTAAATATGCTAATTAAGTGATCTAAACAACAGTTTGAAGAGTTTCAGAAGTGTGTCATTTTTCTAAATTTAATACGCATTCAAATATTTAGCATATAATCCTTATGGTTTAGAAAACTGTTCAAATAAGAAATTATAAATAGGAAGTAGTAGAACATATTTTTTTTGACATTAAATGGAATTTTCAAAAAGAATTTGGACATTGATAATAATATCAGCCCAATATATATATCTTGTTATCCATTTGTGCAGTAGTTCAAATGGCTCCATTCTACATGTCCCTTGAAAATGTCGCTGTAGTTCTTGTTACTCCATTTTATAAATGATAGTGTGCGGAAATGTCATTAAGTAAAGGTTGAAAGATACAACTACTATGTCATGATAAAATATTATTTGTTTTTGGTATGAATATACAAGTAAACCATTAACTGCTATGAAACAGATCATACGCATAGAATGTCACCAGCTAACTAAGAAGATAGAAAACAAAAGAAACTGAGGACAAAAATTCTTCTCCACTAACGGGCTGCTTGCATTGATAACGAGATGGTATATCATTTTCGGAGATATTCTAAATATTTGGTTTTTGCCCCGTATGATCAAAATTAATCAAAATTGGAATATAATCAATTGTGATGTAATTAAGATTCCAATAATGGCTAATTACGATTCCAGTAATGTCCAATATGTCTCAATATGTTTGCATTAACAATTGACTAACGCCACAAAACCGAAAATTTCCATAACAATGCCACCAAATACAAACAGAGTTATTCAATACCGTACGGATCAAATATTCCTTTAGCCAATGACATTTAATACCAATAATCCGCCAGTTTTAATTCATGCAAATCCTTACATTCTGTATGTCATCAGAACTATGCCTTTAACCAGTTACATTTAATACCAACAAAATGCCAGTTTCAATTATGCAAATTACCACATTCACTGCGTTTTCGAAACATTCAACCTCTCATTATTTCTAGTAGTCCAAAAGCGCATTTATAAACTGCCAGTTCAGAGATCGGAAAATGAGAATGCAAAAGAGAAAAACATATAAAGTAATGTGAATGGCATGAATTATAAACTGTTTGAACATGGTCGTTTAATTCCAACTAGTCTGAAATAAGAAGCTTCCATTCGAGCATTTCTGGCACGTCAGAAATTCTGTACGTCGCCTTGTTCTTCACTATATCGATGGCATACATCATTTGGTTCAATCTTCTGCTATGAATCGCTTCAGTTCAGAATATTCCAGGTAAGAAATGTCCATTCTATGGCCAACGGAAGATCCGCAGTTAGGGCATACTTCCGTAAACACATGAAACGATTACAAAGTTTAGTAGGTTGACAAAATCATTCAGGCAATAAGTATTTCTCAGAAAACTTTAACATCCACGACAACTTAGATTTAGCAGTAATTGCCTCAGATACGGATGCATATAATAGTAGGTGGAGAAATACTAACGGACAATACTACTGGACAATTACCAGGGACAAGTAGTAAAGAATTAATGACATGTTGTTTTAATCCCTTCAGTTTATGCTTTTACTCAATTGCATGAATTTGATGATATAAGCTACAAAGAATCCCTACTCCGAATCTGATCTCGTTGCAGCGAAAAATTCAGAATTACGTCTCATCCAACATTCTTCCATCAGAAACGACACTGAGAATGAGCTTTTTGTTTTAAAAAAAACGGTAAAAAAGGTGAACAATAGGTGTCGGAAAAACCGAGAGAATTTATCATACATTAAATGCTTAGAACATTTCTAATGATTCATCACTGCATTATTCACCATATCACATTCCTCAAAATTATCTCCCATACATTTCTTTGTTATCTTTGTCTAACTGAAATACACATTTTTACATTTCCTTTATATCTAAATGAATACCCTCTAACGTTTTATGTAAACCACTCCTACTTCTTTATATATATATATATATAT
>NW_018108828.1:9220-13740 GCF_000183805.2 Loa loa | reverse complement strand
TATATATATATATATATATATATATATAACCCTTTTTTGTATAAAGGTTTTGTCTGGACTAGTGCTCTTCCATAGTATTCTTACAACAGCTTTTGACTCACGGTCAAGCGATTTCTACTCGTTATTCTTCAATAATCCTTCTGATCAACCCTGTATTATATCAATAAGGCGGTAAATTTTACTCTGCGTCCTCACAACGTATATTCGACGTCTTCACAAGGTAAGCCTTTAATTAAAGTTCTGCTTGATCTTAACTCAAGGCTAAACCTTCTAAATCTAAACGACTCGATAAAAGGAATTTTTTCACAACAATAGGTAGCAAAGAATTATATAATGATATATCGTTTTAATCCCTTCAGTTTATGATTTCTCTCAATTGTGTGAAGTTGAGAATTCAAGCAGTAATTAATACATGACGAACTATTCTCGCCCACACCTAAAACTTTGAAACTATCCGTTGCACGACATTCCATCAGATGTAACATTAAGACTTATATTCTATCGTTATACGAAAAAGTGAACAATCTCGCGTATTCTAAGTTAATTGGAATGTGAAGTTTGTTTTATGGCATTGATACCCGCATGATCAGTTTTTAAACTGAGTCAATTAATTACCAAATGAAGCAATAGGAAAACTAATTGCAAACTTAAATGCCACAACGATTGTTTTTCAGATGTGAAAAAGTATGAGTGTCCACATATTGACTGTAATGCGACCATGCAAGGCAAAATTGAATATAACAAACATATCTAAACACACGATAAATCATCTATTTCGTTATCAATGTAAATATACCGGTTGCGGAAAAGAATTCCGCGTTCAGACATCATTTTCCAGGCACAAGAAATCCTGTAAACACAATCCTCAGTGTAAAAACTTCCTCGGTTTTAAGCAATCACTGAGTAGACACAATAATTATTCCCACAGAGCTTCTCAGTTTTGCAAATTCAGCAGACTTTTTTAGCATTTATTTATCTATCTGATGTGAAAGCACGTGAAAATGTGTTACGAAATATTTGTGACCGTACGGTCACTTTCTTTGGCACAATGAAGTGATGTCTAACAGACATTCATTCTAGGCGCAACGAAACAAAATCCGCAGCTGGAACATACTTTGGCAGAGACACGAAAAGATCACATTGCCGATCGAAGTTCAGTAGGTCAACAAGACCACTTAAGTGATGACTATCTCCCTGAAAACTTTAACATCGGTAGCCCTGATATTAACATTCTCGACTACTGTTATTTTGCAGCAGTAGGTTGCAGCTGACTATCCTGAACATTCTATCAAAGTGGCTCAAAAGAATCACAAATATTCCGTCAGTAATCCCATTTGTTTACCTTTTTTTTCCATATAGCAAATAGAAATTCTCATATGTTGTCGAATGTTGTAATGAACCAAAAAGAAAAGGTTTCGCAAAGTTTATGTTTAACAAAAGAAATTTTCAACATGTTTGTTCACATGAAAATGTGTTGCAAAACATTTACGACAATGAAGCGACATTTCAAAATTCAATACTTACTGCAATATTTTTTTAACCTCAGTAGATAGTTGCTTTGTTGTTTATCGCAGTTAGTGTTTAGCAGTTACTGATGTGATAATGGACGGAAGGATATTTTTTTGGCTTCGCCGACAAAAGTTGATGGTATATTTGGGACATTTGAAATATCTAAGTAATGCTCATTTAGGAGCAACGGAAGGAAATCCGCAGTTGGGACATACTTTGGCAGACACACGAAACCATCATATTGCCGATCAAAGTTCAGTAGGTCAACAAGACCACTCAAGTGATGACTATCTCCCTGAAAACTTTAACATCGGCAGCCCCGATATTAACATTCTCGACTACTGCGATTTTGCAGCATTGGGTCCAGATATAGTCACATTATTCAGTGAATAGGATCCCAGCCAACTTGATCGTAGATAATTTAATCTTAGATTTTTGTAAGAAACGAAAAGAAGAAATTGTTGAAGAAATCAGTTCAAACGTCTTCGTACGGTTTAAACAACTGACAGTAATCAGAAATTTCGTGAAATACTAAATTATGATCTATCTTTTCCAAATAACTGAAATAATTCTACAATTCGTTTTGGTATTTTCCTGTATTTTAGTTTAATTGCAATATTATTGTTGTCCTTATTATGGATAATGCAGTAGATTGTATTGGTAATTAATCAGTTTATTTTTACTAATTATTTTGGCTCATTCTCTTCCGCTGTAACGAGCCTAGTGTAGCACAAAAGCTGACATAGAATTAACATTGAATTTCATTGCTTAGATTTTTGGACTCAATCAATATCTTCATTTTTGAATTACAGTTGAAGTGAACAAATTTTATTTAATTCTATAATCAAATAAGACAATAAAATGTGTCATTGCATTCAGCGGTCTTATAATAGTTCTACTGAAAAGAGATGTATGACGGTTATAATGAATTGTCCGGTATTTCTTCAACCAGATGAACGAAGTGATAATAGAGATATGAACAAATTTTCGGAGAAATAATGTAGAGAATGGTCGATTAACTAACAAATGAATTCAATCTTTGCTCACTTAATTAATTTCACTCAGATTTACTTCTTACCATATTCTAGCTGATTTTTTAATTACATTTTTCTCACCAGGAAATTTTTTCCCGGGAGAAAGGAAAGAAAGCTTGTCTTAACCTCTCGTCCAAGCTTTTTTTACCGGAAGTGAATGTAATGAATACTGCGCTCTTGTAACATTATCCGGCTATTACTTCTATAGCATGAAATATTTTACCAAATATAAAGAAAGACTAAACATTCAAAAAAAACTAAATGTTTGGAATAAAAATTTAATCCTCTGCAGATGATATTAATAAAATTTATCAATCGAAATAGTTTCCAGTAGAATTTCGTTTTTGAATAATTTTTAACCGTTCATGTCCTGTTCGTAAAGAATAAATGTATGTAACGAATAATTACTGCTTGCTCTCTGTGTTCATACTGATATTTGAGGATGAATGAATTGAACTTCCCTCTTTGCAAAATTTAGTCTCCTTAAAAAAAAAGGAAAAAAAACAAACAGTTTTGCTTTGCAGAAGATAAAAACAGAATATGAATTTGTTGTATAACCGATTTAAAGTATTTATTTTTGTACTTCCATAAAAAATTGTACATATGGACTATAACAGGTTGAGAAGTGCTGTAATGACAAAAAAAAAGGACAAAAACCAAGAAGACTAAGAAGATATGGAGATATGGTAATTTATTGATCCATCAAAGCTTATTACTTTGAGTTACTTGTATCTGATATAAGCAAAATCATTTAATGCCTATCACTGGTCATACAACACGTGTTTCCATGTATTAACGAATGGAATTTATCATTGTTTGATCAAACTATCTTAATCCTAATGATTGCTTACTTCTTGTTCAGCCATTTTTCCAGCCAGAGCAAATCCATATTTTGAAATAGTAAGGACAACACTGTTATCAGCATTGTTGACAAAAGTAATTTTTGGATATCAGAGATATTATCTGCGCCATTAAGTACCATCACTTTACAAGCTTACCTGGATAAGCACGATGTCATTTGCTGATACCTGGGAAACAATACATAATTGTGATAATATATTAGAAAGTGAAATCATACATTGTGAAACAATACTAACGGTTACGTTTAGAAATTTTAATCGAATAATGGCTGTTTATCATTCATTTCAATTTAGTGTGATGGAAAATTTCTGAATTTCAAACTTTTTAACAAGATTGATCTGTTAATAAAGGTTGCTGATAAAATCACCATTGTATTAAAATAATATGTTATGGAATAATCAATTAGTAATCAAAAAAGAACAAACGAAATATTGGTTAAATAAATTCCTTCTTTAATAATAACGAAATACTGATTAAATAAATTCCTTCTTTAAAATTATGCATGCAAAGTTATGACCATAGGAGAGATTGAAATCATCTGCATATCTTTCTGCTTTTTTTTTAGTGAAAGTTAGTAAAAGTTTAAATCTATACTAATTAATTAAAGAATTTGCTACTAATTAAGTGCAAAATTAGGTACACTCATAAAATAGCAACCAGAAATAACGTGACATCAACGAAAATTTAGATTCATTCAAGCTATTTTGGAAATATATTTCGATGCAGTCTTGATTAAAAGGAAAAAATTAAAAAATTTAAACAAGGAAAGAAATTAAAAGGAAAGAAATTAAAAGATTTAAACATTATAAAACATGAGAACTTAAAAATTTTCGAATAATGACTTTATGGATTGAATTTGACAAAAACAGACGACGAGATTAGATTAAAATAAGCTGAAAACAGGGATGAAAACAACGATGTGAAAGTGTGAATGTAATTGATAAAGAAAAATGTGACAAAAAGGAAAAAAAATTAGTTACGAATCACCTATGCTACTTCATAAAAATGAAATTATCAATTTAATTATCCATCGATCTTTTTCGAATTATCAATTAATGAATTATCAATTAATTATCTATCAATCTTTTCCGAAGATAAGTCAATTGGTTGCGTTCA
>NW_018108828.1:5789-9060 GCF_000183805.2 Loa loa | reverse complement strand
AACTTGAAACGTTTCAGTTTTATTATTATGAAATTGCTAAATAGCTATGAAATAGCCATCATACACACATTCGGAAAAGGGAAAAATGAAGAAACTATTAGAAAGTGTTTGTGTAAATTTCCGGAAGTAAAGGAACAATTGTGTTGTTGTCCGCGTAATTTCTTGTCAATCTCTTGCCGAAGGCATTTTCCATCTATGTATATGCATTTTTTTTTTTTTTAATACAAATACATATGTATATGTGTATGCATATGCATGTTAAATTCAGTATCCTTGTAAAACAAACCTTTTTAAAAGTTATCTTAAAAAATATTTTGAAAATGGTTTCTTTGCTTTAAACTTTCCAAGATCATAAGAAATTTGTGAATTATTTTTTCGAGTTAATCCCAACATTTCACATTAAACGTGGCTTTTTGAATGTTTTGAGCCATTGGCTATCTTCAATCAATTACTGGTGCTAAAAACTTTTCTTTTTTTTTTAAAAAAAGTAAAGTGATGGCATAAAAAACAGTATGATGCATTTTTATTTCTTGACAGAAATGAATTTTTTCAAGAACATCCAGAATAAAAGTTGGACAAGATGAATTTGACGAGAAGTATATCATTATCACTTCTATGTGAATCACTGAATCATTATCAAGTGACTTCAAAAAAAGGATTCATTGTTAACACTTCTATGTAAATCATTGAATCATTGAGTAATTATCAAGTGACTTCAAATGATAAAATGTTATGAGCTGATCCGAATAAAAATTATTCTCTTCGTCGCTTCTTTCTTGATTGGATAAAACTCCCTTTCTGATCAAATTCTTAGGTCGCTGGTTTGAGTCCGGCCTGGTTGGACCAGATTTGTCGCCGATTTTCTTCAACCGTGACAAAGACTGAGAGTTCTTTCTGCCCCTCAAACTTGGGCAATTAAACCTTTATTAAAATAACTTTATTAACGAGCTTGCAATTACGAAGAACAAAGAAGACCAAATGACCCCGACATTGTATATCCAACCGACCTCGATGAAATACATCTTTCCAAATAATTTTAGTGATCAAGATCCTCTTCTTCTTCGAATCGAGAGATCCTGACACAACTCTTCACAATTACCACCTTTACTAGAGCACATAAGCACAATGGGACCACAATACTAGCTTACATACTGGCACAATTTATCTACACATACAATACATTATATCAGCAGTATCAAAGCGATTATTGATTCATTGGTTCTCCTCGCAATTTCAACGACAAATGACTTCAAATGACAAACGACAAACGACAATTGTTAAAGAGGGAAATAAAAGCACGAAACAATCTATTGATAATGATTTAATGAATGTTATAAATAATTCAAAATTTGATAACTTAAAAAATAGAACAGTAGTCAATAAACATTTAGTATTACAATTTATTGAAATAATTGTGAATAAACAAGTTCATCCACTGTAAAAAAAAAAAAAATTTTCAAAAATTAAAAATTGTTTAAATTTTTTTGATTTTCAAAAACTTCACTAAAGCATATAATTCAATAAGATGAACAAGTATACGTGAATTCAGCTAAAGTCTATTAATTTAACTACATTCAAACGTGTTTATTGTCATACCATGTTATTTCGGAAGTTTAATTTCATGCTATTAATATTTTGAGATCATTGATTGCTATTCGGACTACATTATTTTCAGGTTCTCTATATTCACCACTTTGAACTTTTAGTAACGGCTGAAAAATAAAAAAAAAGGAGGAAAAAAAAGATTTGATTCATTGTTTTCTAAACTATTTGTTTCATAAAAATTAAAATTTTGAAATTTTGTACAATTAAATTAAAGTGAAAATTTAGGAGGAAATTAAAGATTCGATCTAAATTTACTTATTTTTCCGTATACTTACTTTTTTTGGGAATAAATACCATATGTGTATGCTAATTGTCATGCCAGCCAAATACATTATTATTGATATGATTGAGTGCATCAACAATGACAATGTAAACATCGTTTAATTGTGCTATAAATTTTTGTTTTTTAAATAAAATTGAAATTTAGAATGAAGTCTTAAAAAAGGAATAAATGTTGTCATCTTTTGTTATCTTTCAGTACAGCAAAAAATTTTCTAATTATAGCAATAAATATCAGTCTTTCATAGAAAAAGATTGTCAAATCTTAATTAAAATTTGATTTAAAATTGAATCATATGGTAAAATCATTTGATTAGGTTACTAAAGACAAAAATGTTTTTTTGACACAATGAAAAATTTTTTTATTTTATTTAGTTTTTGTTTTTTAATTTAATTTTTATTTTTATTTTAGTCTAAATTTTTAAATTCATCTAGTAAATAAATGAAAGTGAAAAATATGATTTGGTTAAAATTTTCCCAATAATTATTTACAAATGATATTATTAAGCTTGCCTTTCGAATTTCTATCAATTTTTACGCCACAAATAACACCACAAGTGCTTTTATCACTTATCACTTTTACTTATTTACTTATCACTTTATCACTTATCACTTCAAGTCATCAAATTTGTTGTAATAAATTTGAAGAAATACTATAAGAAAAAGATGAAAAGCATACTTTTGTGATAAAATTGTTTATTGAGATGATTGTCAATTATTGATCAAAAACTGGTTGAAATGATTTTGCAAATTGTCGATTAAACGAAATGATAAACGTAAATAATGAGTGGATGATGTTGAACGATTAGATCGCAGATAGGTGACATCTATTTATTAGGGTGATATACGGAATCATCAATGAGAATAAGTTGAGAATTACGAGAACATTTCAAAATTATTGAAAACCACAACTAATTAAGGGGAATTGAAATTTATTTGGTCAAAAAGTACAAACCATTAAGTATTTTAACTCAATTAAATCAAATTAAATTCAATCAAATTAAAGTATTTCAAAGTTGCTTCTGATTGTATTTTCTTTTTAAAAAGAAAAATATTCTCTTTTCATCCCCTGAATCCTCTCTTTCCTTGAAAAAAACAAAAACAAAATACGTTCGAAATGTTTTATTAATAGTACTATTTTGCTTTACAGATTTATTATCTTGAGGGAGTTAAAGATTAACGATTGATTTATTATCTCAAGAAAGTTAAAGATTAATAGTTAAAGTTGAAGCTCCTAAGGTTAAAGTTCATTTGCAAATACAAGGAAGCATGAAATGATCAATAATAAGTAAGCTATTATATGCAATATTCGAACTATCGCAGATGAACCGAATGAATTCGAAATGACAAGGATTATAATTGAATTACAATTAAGAAATGGAAAAAA
>NW_018108828.1:0-5733 GCF_000183805.2 Loa loa | reverse complement strand
TTAGTTCGAAAACACACTCGTAATATATTTACAAATGCTTTCACAATATAACGAATGTTGACAGATAAGTCATAAAATTTCAACTCATATTGGCCGATTTATTTAATCATCATAAGCACTTTAATAGTGATTTAAAATGATTTGTGATAGTGAGCTAAAACTGATAATATTATTTCTTCTGTTATCTCATCAACAATTTAAAAATCTCATTTTATATATTTTTTCTCCGGTAGAACAGGTTTTTTTTTTCCGGTTTCATTCATACTATCTATTACAAAATCACTTTTGATCATCATAGCTTCACATTAACTACGTATATTATCTAATGGTGTTGCTGTAAAAATGTATTATTATCATTTTTTTCCTTATCAAAATTGTGTTCCTAAAATTTTGGTCATTTTAAATCAAGTAAAACCTATCTTACATTATTTGTCTAAAATTACGCTAAATTTTGTTTGGTCCTTTTCCAGTGCATAATACATTTAATTAATTCTATGAATCCCTTTGACAATTTTCTTTTATCAAACAGCTCATTTCCATATTAGATTAACTACAGTATCAAATTGAAACATGAAATAGTTTTTAATGGATTTGATAGACTGAAATAAAATTACTTAAGTGTATTTTATGTAATTCTTGATTAAAAATTAAATCTATTTGTAAAATAATGATAATATTTATGATACTGAATTATAAATATTCATTATACATATATACTTATGGATATACTTGTCGATGTATACTTATCAACGAATATACTTATCGATGGATATCGTCATTTTTTATTTATTCATTTGATGGATAACGTCATTTTTTATTTATTCATTTGTTTAATAATTTGACATATCACAAGCCTTTTAATGTAGATATCAGTCATTTGCTAACTTTATCAATTTGAATTAAATAAAAATATTTTCAATAGCTTACTTAAATGTCAATGGAAGGCTGATAAATGATTGATGCATAATTGTCAAAGTGATATCACAACAAATGTTAATTATTAATTTTGTAAAAATTTATCCAAACATAGCTAGGAAATGTTTCTGATCATTTTTGCATGACAATGTTATTTGATTTGACAAATGAATTAATTTGCAAAAGCACTTGCTATAATCATCCAATTTTTCCTTTTTTTTTTTTTTACTACAAATCGTTTTACAAAAAAAAAAAAGCGTTTCAAAGAGAAATTAAATTTAAAAATTTTCAATTCTGCGATCAAAAATCGTGCAAAGATCAAAGGTTATGCAAGAAATCCTTGAACTAACGAATAGTATTTTAGGAGGTTTTTTTAATATATTGGTTATGTATTAACGCATATTAAAAGAAAAATCTAACTTTCCTCATTTTATACTTCAAAAAAAAACGATATTACACAGTGCTTAATCGTTATAAATTGTCGTTTTTAGGTATTGTTTTAGATATTATATCTTTAGGTAATTAGATTTTTACATATTTTAGGTATTTAGATTTAGGTATTTAAGTATTATTATATTTTTTAGGTATTACAATAAGTGGATGGTGAAAGAGGTTGAAGAGTGCGGGCAGTATTTTGAAATTACATTCGAAGATTCGATGAATTTTGTTTTTTAACCGAACGAATTAGAATTATCGAAAAATTTGCATTTTTTAAATTTTGATATTCATTAAGTTGCAGCAAAGATATGCAAAAAGCAGTAAATATTCATTATCATAAATTACATAGGGAAATCAAATATGATACGACTTCTGAAATTCATACACCTCCCAAAATAGTGGCATAAATTTTTTTTATTTTTTTTATTTTTTTATTTTTTAAAGAATTACCCAAAGTGTTATTGTTATCCATATAAAGTTTCATTTTGATGAAATAAAAATTTTGAAATTTCGATTTCAATTTTTCTCATATTTTATGGTGTAGATTAAATGCTTTTTTTTTCCCATTGAATCAGAAAAAACTGATTGGATGATAGAAAAAATTTCAAATTTAATTCAGCTTAGATTTAGAAAATTTGTTTTGTTATCATTATTTTTTTTTTCATAAAATTTTTTTTCATAAAGAAGAAAAAAAGAATTCTTGGTAAAATGAAATGAATCGTATGATATGATTCATGAAAGTATTTAATATCAAACTTAATAATGTATTTAATGATATCTATTTAATGTATTTAATGTATTTAGTATTTAATGTATTTAAGTATTTAATATATTTAATGACATCTGTTTAATGTCAAATGTTAATGTAAAATTGCAAAAATTATTTGAATGATATTAAGAAATCTTACTTTTAATTGTTATTATTATTAATTACTTCTGCTAGCTATATTAATAAAATTCTTTGTAAATTTTATTATCAATTTACGATCATGTTTTAGCGATAATATTTAAGATATATTTTCAAAGTAAAAATTGAATAGCTTCTTTTTTTTTTAAATTGATTGTCATCGTTTTTATTTTAATTATCATTTTGCGCCAAAAAAAACAAATTTAAAAAAATCTTAACCAAATTTGTCAACATAATTATCATTATCTTTTAATGGTTATAAATTAGACAAGAAATTACGGTAGTGTGTTTTGATAACACAACAAATTATTTTCATAAAATATTTCTTAAAAATTAATTTTTATAAAAAATAATAATACACCTGTATGAAAAACAATTAATAATTTATTTGTTAATAATATTGCTCGGCAATTTATTATAATTAACAATAATGTATGAGATAATTTAGAAAGGAAAAAAAAAGGTAAATAATATAGTAATCATTCATTTTATCATAATATTTCTAACTGAAAACAGAATAATCCATAAACAATAATAATTTGTTTTTATATTAAGGAAAAGAAAAGTGGAAAATTTTTATGAATTATTTTTATTATTATTATTATTATCATGAATCGTTCTTTGATTTTTTCTTTTTAATTTTTGTTTTTTTTTGTTTTTTTGATAAATAAATAATACGAAGTATTATTTTTATAAAAGATATTATGCAAATTGAGATATTATGAGGTATTATGCAAATTTATATACATTCATTAAATATTTGATTTGAAAGAAAATTTATGTGATTTTTGTTTTCATTCAAAACTTATTGGTTCATTCAAAATTTTCGTCGTAATGCTATTTATGAAATATTCAAATATTCAAGGAAAATATTTTTAATATGATACATTTGAAGACAGGTGCAAACTTCTATTCATTATATTACCTTTCATTTTCTAACATTAAATAGATTTAATCATCAATTCATATCATACATCAATTTTATACACTTACCTTTTAAGCTTCTTGACATTTTTCAACAAATTAAAATATCTTGATAGAGTGTCACCACACATATTTTCTATGTTCTCATTCATTCTTTATTACTGTTAATGGGGGAAAGTTAGGAAATATAAACCTTACAAAGTAAATTGTATTATTACTAATTAATCTAACAACTGAACTGTTAGGAAAATAAAGATTATTTGTTAGGTATTTCTTGGTACAATATAGGTGATAATAAAAGAATTTGTTTAGTAAATAAGATTTGATAATTTTGCATCAAAATTAATAACTATTCGTATTTTCATTTCTTTTTTTTTTTCTCTCCTTTTTCTCTTTTTTTTTTTTACAAATTTTTTATCCATGTGAAATTCTTTTTTTTTTACTCTTCAATAAATTTCAATGAATTTTTGCTATTACTAATTAAATTTCAATAATTATTCACAAATTTTTTAATTTCAAACGATATTAAATATTGAAAAAAATTTTAAAAAAAAAAGTTTCTAATACCATATTTTATCACTTTTTTTTTCTTTTGCTATTCTGTTATTCTTTTTTTCTTTTTTTTCAATTGTCTGACATCCTCGAATAAACACCTATTTCATTGTAAATTTAACAAACAAATGGATTAGATGAACAAATAACACTGAGAATAATATTTATTTAAAGATCAAAGAAACTTGCCAATTATTTAAAATGAATTATTAAAATGGGATATGGTAACAAATTAATTGTTTCACATTGTTTTTAATTAGAATTTACATCAAAATGGTCAAACTGTTAGGAAAAGTAATTTAAAATTAATCAGCATAATGTTTTAAATAGCATACCTAGCAATAATTTTGCAAAATTATTTTTTAAACCATTAAATTTTGCAATCAAATTTACAAAAAATTGAATTATTTAATTCAAATTTAATGTCATAAATTTGGCATACAATCAAAATTCTTCTTTTTTTGTTTTTTTTTTTCTTTTTTTTTGTTTTTTTTTTAGTTTATAAGATGAATGAAATGAAATATTTTGTAAAGTAAGGGAGAAAAAAAGTAGGCAAAAAATGAATCTGATAGTAAGAAAAAATGAATTTGATTTTTTTTCCATAAATAAACTGAGAATAAAATAATATAAATGATAATATTAATTGAATTTTGATAAATAAAGATAAAAAAGTTGCATATTGTGAAAAATGAATAGTTAGAATGGAAGATAATTTTAATCATAATTCCTTCCAAAAGCAATATTTCGTTACTTCATTATTCATTAAATCATTATTAAATCGAAATCTATTGTTCATTTCAGATTTATAAGAAAATTAAATTGTTTTATTCATATTTGTATTTCAATAATTTATTATTCACTAAAACATTACCAAATTAAAAGTTTTTTTCCTTTTTTTTTTTTTTTTTTTTTTTTTTAAATTAGAAGTAAATAAAAAGGATGTGTTGAAACATCCTTCATTTGATTTTAATTATTTTTCAAAAAAACAAAAATAAATAAAACATGCATAAGCATCTTTCTCCAGCTGATGTCATAAAAAATGTAATAGCTTTTTAAAAAAAAGGCAAAAAAAAAAAACTTTTCCAAGTAAATATCATTTATATTGAAGAATTAGTCAAATACACGAAGGAAGGAAAAGATGAACATACTAAAAGAAAGGGAAAAATAGAAAAGTAAAAGTAAGCACTTCTTTTCCTCATCTCTTTCTTCTTTTTTTGTTTGATTTTTTTCCTTTTTTTAATTTTGACAACAAATGCTTTTGCGCAAACTTTCGGCAATTTATTTCAACATTGATAAGTTAGAAGAGAAAAAACAAAAAAAAAAAGAAAAAACTTCCAGTCAGCTGTGCATATTTTAATAAAATCTTTAAAAAGATTATGAAACATCATTTTTACATCATTTACATTTCTAGCAAACATTTAGAATGTATTTAGAATTTTAACGCTATATTATAAGAAAATTTTACAATGTCATCCTTTTGAGTAATTTGTTAAATTTACATATAATTATATGCAGTAATTGATAATAACTGTAGAAGAATAATTCACTTCATAACATTTCTTTTTTTTAAATTTCATTGAAAAGAAATTTTGAGCCATATATTGACACCATTATTCATTCCCAAAAATTTTCTATCTTTTATTTTAAATATTAATCAAAACAGTATACCCATGTGTTTTATTGTTTAAACCCAATAATTTCGAAGCTTTTTTTGACCAGAACCATTTTGACAATTTTATTTGTAGCAAAGGCAACATAAGGTTCAAAAATAACAATTTCTGTTCATTTGGAAATAAACTTTAATTCACACTTTTAACATATTAGTTTATCAAACATTGATAAGAACAATTCCCGGTTGTTTTCTACTCACCGTGCTGCGCCTTCGCGAATCATCTATGATCCGTGAATAACCGGTGGTGAACCGCTGAGTCTTAAAAAAATTTTTTTTTCTCTTCTATTTACCTAAAGATTTTTATAAATTTGAGAAACTTATATGT
>NW_018108827.1:18524-21628 GCF_000183805.2 Loa loa | reverse complement strand
AACTTTTATCATTTCATAAAATAACACTTCATGTTGATAGTGAAATTTAGTTGAAATTTGCTAATTTATCAATTTACTTTTATCATTTCATAAAATAACACTTCATGTTGATAATGAAATTTAGTTGAAATGGTTAATTTATCAATTTAACTTTTATCATTTCATAAAATAACACTTCATGTTGATAATGAAATTTAAGTTGAAATGGTTAATTTATCGATTTAACTTTTATCATTAAATAAATAAAACTTTATAATGACAAAGTTTTTTTTTCTTTTTCTTCAATTAAAATACAAACATCGATTATCATTATTAAATTTTGAAATTTCGTTTTTCTTTTTCTTTTTCTTTTTTTCTTTTTTTTTTTGAACTTTATTTGTTTTAATACAATATTTCCCATTCACGTTACCATTTTGTCCTTCTTTTCATCATTTGTTCAATTCTTATTTTTCTATTCGTTTCTTTTTTCAACCAACCAACTCTTCGTACTTTCATTATTTCAACTTGTTCAATATCATATGATGATGAAGATGATGTTAGTTTTTGTTTTTTTTTTATTTCTTTTTTTTTTTTTTGTTTTTTGATTATTTACCATTTTGCTATTTATTAGCATGGAAGATTAAATATTTGAAGAAATTGAATAAATTCAAACTTTTTAAATTTTACCATTTCAAATTTCAATTTTTAAATCTCCTAACAGTAGTTTGTTAAACTTTAATGCAAAAATAAAATTTAAAAGAGAGAAAAAAAAAAAGGAAAAGGAAGATATCTGTAAAAAAAATGAATGATAAATGTTTTAAGGAATGAATACATTCATCAAAAAAAAAAAATTTTCAATATTTTATCAACAAATTTTCAATTTTCATTCAATGCTAATTTTTAGTCTGATTTAGTTGTAAATTTTTAAAATTTTCAGTTTCTATCTTCTTTTATTTGTTATAATGGTTAAATCAGAAATGTATCATGCAATTATCAATAGTTTCAATGGTAATATCATTTGTGTCAACAATGTTTGCTATAATTCCAATGGCATATTAGTTGCTGGCAATACTGGATGCTTTGTTATTGTAATTTTTTCATTTCATTCTTTCATTTAAATAAGTAATTTTGATCGATGATCACTTTTTAAATGATAACAGCAAAGGGGGAAAAAAAAAAGAAAGTATCACATAAACCTACAAATTAATAATAAGGGACCATTTTTCTTTTACTTCATTTATTTTTATTTTATGCCTTTTTTTTTTTTTTTTCTTTTCTTAAAATAATTTTCATTGAAAATATTTAAAAAAAAAATGTTAAAATCGAAATTTATTGAATGCCAAAATTTGAAATTAAATTGAATATATTTTATATATTTATAATTTTGTAGATTAAAAAAAAAGAAGAATAAACATAATTTTTAGAATGGCAAAATCTATAAAGATGGCAAATATTTGCGCAATATGACATGGGATGATTATCAGAAATTAAAAACTTATTATGATGAAGTAAATCGTTGGAGTGTGGATCTTCAAGATAGTATACAGCGAGTTAGTTTTTTTTTTTTTTTTTAATTTTATTTTATAGTTCTTTTTAGTATCGAAAAATAAATAAATAAATGATAATAAGATAATGTATAAACTTACAGTTTGATGCAAGAAAAAAAAAAGAAATAATTAATATTATTTCATTTAGTAAAGAGCTAATTAGTGATATTTTATAATGCATTATTAAATGATAAAAAATTTCGGAAATATGCCATTTTTGGCTTATAATAGCATAAATTGTTCCAAATAAACTATTTATAATGTCAATTAATTAGATTTTAATAAAATTATTTTCAAATTTGATGATATATGCAGGATGAAATAAAAGAAAAAGAAATTCCCTTACTTTTTTTTTCCACATTTCCTTTTTTTTATTGCTTTTTACTATGACGAAATTTATTTGCTTCTTGACCCTTTGACCTTTGTAAAGCCTCATTTGTTTAAATGACACTTTGGAAGAGAAATTTGGCTGGTTAAAAAGGAGCAAGAAAATGGCTAGGATTTCATTGTTTATAAATTCATATAGCATTCCTAATTAATGATTAAAAAATGATCAAACATTATATGTGGGATAGCATCATTCAGAAGCAACAATTTTTTTTTATTAAAAAATTAATTAAAAGAATCTAATTAGGAAATTTGAAAAAAATTTAATTAACAGTTCAATTAAAAGATTTTTTCCAAATAAAATGATTTTAATTTTTTTAATTTTGCAAATACATTAAATTAATTGAAAAACAACAAGTAAAAATTTGGTATGGTATGATAAAAAAGAATTGAGTATTGAGTAATAATTTTATCCTTTTTTATTGAGTAATAATTTTATTGAGTATTGAGTAATAATTTTGAGTAGTAAAAAAGTTAACAGAAAATACTTAATGTAAATGAATTATCAAAAATTCAACCTAATAATAATTTAATAATTTACAGAGTTTTCCATGGGATGAACGAAATCCATCACATACTGAATTTCCATGGAATATTATATCTGGAGCATTAAATCGAAATACAAAAATTAAAATAGCAATAGAAAGAAACGATTTATGCCTTTCCCAGTGGCACCATATTTTTGTTGAAATATGTTACATTGTAAAATAGTTAAAAAAAAAAGAAAAAAGAAAAATTAATGATATGTGAAAAAAACGAAATAAATTATGAGGACAATTATAATTATCATAATCATTTAAGATTATTTATTTGCATAAAACAATAATTTAACTATCTATGATCATTGCTTTTTTTTTAAAAAAAAAGCTTTTCTTGAAAAAAAAACTAAGTGAAGCAAATTTTAGTAGAATTTTAAAAGGATCGAAATTTATGATGAGAGATAGAAAAATCGAATATTTTTTGCAAATTTTATTCTTTTACTCATCCCTTTAAATTGATTTTGCAAAAAAAAAAAAAAAAATAAGAAGAAAAAAAATATGTATATATAATTACTTTCAATATTATATGCTTATTGTTAATATTATAATTCTAGTATTTCAGTCTTCATGTTACAATTCCAGTATTCCAGTCTTTATGGAGATTTTTGTTTCATCATGTTGGTGATACATTTTCTTTTTTTTTTTTTTTTTT
>NW_018108827.1:5365-18006 GCF_000183805.2 Loa loa | reverse complement strand
GTATAAATATAACCATACGAAACACATTGATAATAAATGATTTTATTGATGCAAATTTGTCGCGAAAAATTTTGTGATGAAAGAGCATAAATGAAAAATGAACCAAAAAATATTATTTGAAAAATGGAATTTATATAAATATAAATATAAAAATGAAAAAAAATGAAAAATTTGAACTTGAAAAATGGAATTTATGAACATGAACTTGAAAAATGGAATTTATATAAATATAAATATAACCATACGAAACATATTGATGATAAATGATTTTTTGCTCAATTGACCATATCTCCTTTAAAGAAGTGGATTATTTTCCAAAAGGTTTAAAATCTTTTGTGTTATAATTGTGAGCAACGAATTCAACAAAATGGTCAATTGAAATAACATATGACAAGTGTCACTGCAAATAACAAGAATTATCGAAATGAAACAATACATTGTTGAGAATTTTAGCGTAACTTAACGAATACATCTGATAAGCAAATTGATAACGTGATAAAGATTACTGATGCGTAAGATGAAAGAATCAATGTTCAGAAAATGGATAGGTGAAGACATGTTCAGAAATGATAAACATGAACTTAGATGGAAATATATGAGCCCTTATATAGCAAATAAGTGAATAGGATTTACAATGTCTATAAGGAATGTCACAATGTCCTCTTTGTCCATTACTGTATATAGATAGTTAATATAGATGAAAATTTAAATATTACAATTTGATATCAGTCATAGCTAAATTGTGGAATCCTACATCGGGTTTTCCGACAGGATTACCGGCAGGATTAATAATGAAGTTTTATGCATTAAAACGTTTGTACAGAAATAATATTTTAAGTAAACTACTTCAATTGCAGTTTTAATTACAAATAATTGCAGTTAAGTTTATTGTTCGAATGAATGATTTAATTATGTGTCAATAAACAATTACTAATTTGTTCAAAATTAATTATTAATTCATTTTAAAAAAATTATTTATTCACTAATTTATTTTATATGTATTTATCAAATTGTTTTATATTTATTTAATTTTGCATTTTTTTTTTTTATGGCTGATTATTTATAATTAGCTATTTTTTGTTACTAAATTTGTAAGGTTATATGATTTTCGTTAATTATTAAAGCAGATATTGGGAAAGAAAAGTAATCATAAGAGAAATTAATGAGAATAACTACTAATTATGAGATCTTTGAACGATAATATTATAGATCTTATATTATGACCTTGACCTTAAAATATGAATCTAAATGGATGGTCACTGATCATATTGTTCATATTTCAACAGTTGCAATATTTCATTATGCAACACTTAAATTTTAATTAATATTTTACAATTTCAAATTGTTTCTTTACTATTCTAATTTTTTAAATGAAAATTATTATTATTTTTGTTTTATTTACCAAAAAAATTTTTTTGAATTAATTAAAAAAAAAAGAAAAAAAAAATCATGTCTCATATAAAATGAAGGAAATATTTGAGGGGGAAAAATTCATAAAAATTACTTCAAGCATTTGTTCAACTTTTCGTTACAGTATTCTATATTTGCTAACCTATATTTGTATTCGATATTTGCTCTTTGCTAACCTATTTTGATTTCTTAAATGAAAATTGTTATTATTTTCGTTTTATTTACCAAAAAAATTTTTCCGAGTTAATAAAGAAAAAAAAAAAGAAAAAAAACATGTTTCATATAAAACGAAGATAATATTTGACGGGAAATTTTATTCTTTAACTAAAATTTTCCTTCAAAAATTCCTTTATATTTGAAATATTTAAATACTCAATTATAACATAGTATTTCTTTCTTATTGACAATATTATTTTTTAATTTCAAATTCCATTCCACTTTTTTTTTTTGCGAATTTCTGATAACTTTTTTCATTTGAAATGAAAAAATTTCAAATTCCATTTCTTCTTTTTTTTTTGTCAAATTCTAATAGAAATCAAAAAAAGGAAAAGCTGCAAATAGGGAGTAAAGTGTTAAAATTGAAGATTTAAAAAGATTTTAACTGTTAAATTTGAAGATTTAAAAAGGTTTGAACTGCTAAATTTGAAGATTTAAAAAAGTTTCAACTGCTAAATTTGAAGATTTAAAAAAATTTCAACTTCCCATGATGGATAATCACAAAAATATCATTGATCGAGCTCGAATTACAATATTTATATCGGTTTTTTTGCTTACAATAATGAGCATTATATATATATCGTTGTTTCTACGCATTGAACGTACAAAGCAACATTTGCAAAAACGAATGGCAATATTAGAGGTATAAACTATAAGTTTTTTTTTTTTTTAATAAACTTAAATTCGAAAATTTTTTTAATTCACATTTTGTAATCATTTTAAATGAATAATAAACACAAATTTATTTATCATGAAGATAATTTTGAAATTTTTAATTGTTATGAACAATTTATAAATTCATTATATGCTAATTTCATCCAATCATTTATTAGCTACAATAAATGCTTCAAAACTGATGTATAATTCTTTTTTGTTCAGTTATTTAATTATCAAGGAAAAAAAAAAGGCTATTCAAATTGATTTAAATCAGTCTGCTGATTATTTCCATTCTTATGAAATCCTAAGAATGAAGAAATTTTATTTTTATCAAATGCTTATTTATGCTGATTTGATGGCAATCAAATTAGAATGCTAAACAATAATTGACTAATTTTTAGAAAAATATACTGTAGCGATGGAATAAGAAGGAAAAATAAATGAAATATACTTGGATAAAAACGATGAATGTAAATAAAGAATAAAATTATTATCAAAATTTCAATTTCATAATTATAGGAAACAAAACGAAACATTTGGATAGATGTTCTTGCATTACGAAAAGCTCAAACTATAAAACGAGGTAAATTTAGTGCTAACATAATTGTAACTTTTTTTTTTCTCATTGATATAATTTGATAAATTTTGTGGTAAAATATTAAATTTACTTAAAAAAAAAATCATACCGTGATTTTTATAATTGAATGTTTTAACGAAATGTAAATTTTGTCAAATAATTTTCACTTATAAAGAGTGAGATAATATCATTTAGTTGCAACAAAAATTTTTATTTTAAAATTTCAATTTGCCTTCTTAGATGTTTATCCGGAACATCTCATGACGAATGAATATCAACAATGCATGTCATGCATCAGTTTACAATGTCCACCTGGACCTAGAGGACCGCCAGGTTTAGATGGAGAACCTGGTATAGATGGTCTTCCTGGTAGACCAGGTAAGGCTGGTATCGATGGAATTGATATACTAGGTCATGCTGAACCTAATTTCCCTTGGTTAGTTTCTAATGATGATGGTCCAATTTAATTCTGCTACTTGAATCAACGATGTAAAATTCGAAGATGTTGAAATTGAGAAGAGGGGAAGTGAATAGCAAAGGTTGAAAAGGAGGGAGAAGAAGTGGGAGAGGACAGAGAGTACTTTGAGTTATGTATTTTGCCTTTTCCTTGATGTGTCAGTGCTTTTCTTCTCTGTAAAAAAATTTGAATAATTCAGTCTAAAAACAGCAAATTGCAGCGTAATTTGTCCTGCAGGACCGCCGGGCAATCATGGAGAGCAAGGAGAGCAGGGTAGACCGGGTGCTCCTGGAAAAGTCGGACCACCTGGGTTGCCTGGTAAACCAGGGTTACCGGGTCGAGTGGGACCACCAGGATTGCCAGGTAAGCAAGGTGAAGAAGGCGATGCTGGTATCAAAGGATCACCCGGTGATGATGCTATCGGTGGAGTGGGCATCAAAGGGTTGCCTGGACCACCAGGACCTCGTGGTCCTAAAGGTCCCCCTGGACCGAATGGTATTGCTTCGAATGATGTAGGACCTCCAGGGCCTATCGGTGAAACAGTAAGCTTTCATTTTTTTTTCCACTTTTTTCAAAATATAACAAGTACAAGGGAAGTCTTGAATTACGTAATTCCATTATTTTCTAGCAAAAGAAATTCATCATATGATTTATTAATTTATTATTCCAGGGACCTCGTGGCCCACCAGGAAAGCGTGGTGAGTCGGGACCGCCAGGGCCAAGTGGGCTACCAGGAGAAGTAGGCCCACCAGCAGGACATTGTGAATCAGATTGCGGTATCCAAGAAGTAATAGCACCATCTATTCTGGAGTTAGATGCCTAATAAATGAGGCTTAAGGTTCGTGGTAATAAAAATATATCGTGAATTCGAAACTTTGTTGATGAATAGATTCCTTGAGTCCACTTTATCGAATCATGCACTTTTTCTTCTTTATACATCCAATTGAATGTTATATCACTTTCTACCCTCAAATAATAATTCAAATGATGATTGACAATATCGTGCAAAATCTGCAAAATCAATCGTGAAATTAGTATACCCTGAAATGAATTGAACCATTTAGCAAATAATTCAGATTTGATAGTATCTGCCAAACATTTTCAACCAATTAACATCAATTACTAACTAAATACTTCTTAAATCATCACATGAAATAAAGCAAAAAAAAAAAAAGATAAATTTTTGTTTGAACAAAAGACTGTCTTACGATAAAATTACATAAATTGACGAATAAGGATGAAAATTGCAAATCTTTTCCAAAGGTAATCGAAGTTCTATGGTATTTTTATTTTTTCATATCTATTTTTGGATATTTCATCAATCTGTTCCGATGCCATTAAGAATTTAAAATTTAAAGTGTTTCGGGAAAATTATTAAAAATCATTAAATTATCACATAAAATAAAGCAAAAAAAAGGATAATTAAAATATTGTTAGTGGAAATCAATCCCCATTGTTATGCAATTGTCTTAAAAATCTTCGAAATTTTTATGACGAAAACACTTAATACTTTCATTTTAATCTGATCCTTTAATATTCGCAGAAATTTCTTCCGTTGCATTTGAATAATTTCCATTGGTTCATTAAATTGATGAAAGATAGATATCAACATCTTACTCAATAATTCGCTTGCATATTTAACATGAATAAACATCTTATGTTCATCTCTTCCTGAATAAAATTAATTTTGATTTTCTTTTTAAATTTGAAGTGGTAACAACAATTTTAATAAGTAGTTGTTTTCATAGATGAAAACACAACATTCATCTAATATTCGAGAAAAAAATATGCTATGCAATTCAGCTCTTTAGAGAAAATAAAGAATTATATTTTTGATCAAATTTCATTTTCATTTTGATTCATCTTCCGTTTTGTTTTTTTTTTTTGTTTTTTTGCAAAAACAAAGATGAAAATGCTTTATAAGTAACGATTACAATATTGTGGGTTATAAAAGAGAGATAGGAAAGGAAAATAAAGAGGTTAAAAATAGTTTGCTAAAAGCGAATTGATTACATTTTTTGAAAGTAATATGAAACGAATTTAACTAATCTTATTTTTCTCACATTATTGTGAAAATCTTATCTAAATGAAATGGAAGATAAAAATTTTTCAACATTCAACGGAAACTTTAAATAAGTTCTGAAATTTGCACTTAAATACACCAATAAAATGATAAAGTTAGCCCATTCAGACATTTTAATGACTTCCTTGAAAAAATGAACAATATTAACAATTTTAATACTTATCATTACAGCTAATTTTACTTGGAAATAATTTTAAAAAAAAAGTGCATTACTAACAAAAAAGAATAACTGATAACATAACTGAAAATTAATGGCAAAAAAAGTTAAGACATGACTTTTTCATTCGACTAAAAAAGTAAAAGTTACAATTTTCCACAATTATCAATTTATTTCTCTATGATAATATAACAAAAAACCAACATAATAAAAACTATAAAATAATAATATAAATTAATACCTCATAGCACTTTTTTTGATGGATTAAAAATTAAAAACCTAATTTTTAAAACTGTAAATTCTAGTACAACAATCAATAATACATAAATGCAAGGTAAGAATCTGCAAATAACTTATGTAAAGAATTGAGGTTAAAAAAAATGTGATAACTTATTATCACTTCATTTTCAATTTGTTTTTAATTAGTTAAAGATATTTGTTGCTGTTACAACTATTACATCATTCTAATTTATTTATTCACTTCATCTTTTTTTTTTCTCCTTTTCTTCCCCAAATAATTATCAGTTCATTTTTCTCGAACGGTAAAATATTGCAGCACTGGATAGTGATATCTGTTCTTCATTACGTGAACTGTGGTTTGATTTCAAAAAAAATTGAATAATTGAATTTGATGTATGCATTTATAATAACATTGGTGATATTTTGTACAAAAACATATTTCATTGTAAAACATTTTTAATTTGATATTATTTAAGAAAAAGAAAATAAGGTGTGAGAAGATAATGATAGAAAATTTCACGATGGAAAGAATGGAATAGATTAGCTCTCTGGATCCTTTAATAACTAACCATTCTATCTCATTCACCAACAAAGATGGAAATAGAAATATGCTAGCTTCAATATACCATGTGTAATTTTATGATTTCATTTTTTACCTGAACAGAAACATCAATCAGTAACCATTTCAGTGTTCTTAAAGGGACAAAGATTAACTCCTGAATAGACAAACCTTAATCGATGTATACCGACTCCGATATTTAAAAGAACAACCCCAGACCCCTCAAGGATTACTACTCCTCAATCACCGAACTAAATTTAAAACGAACCAAATTTTACCTTAGCTACTTCCACTCCTCTTCTTGCCATTTACCATATTATGCCAGGTATTTAATGGCTGGCCGATGTTTAGTAACTCACAGCTATTACAACGACTCTGAGTAATATTGCGACGCAGAAGTTTTATCATTTATTATTCATATTTTTAAGATAAATATGTTCTACTTGTCTATAAGTTTAACTTATAAAGTATGATGGTGACATATATTCTTGGATGAAGATTATTGTGATATGGCTAAACATCGTAGATCATTTTCTTTCTTGTATTATGTCCGTTTGTTCTTTAACTACTTCATGTTACAATATTTGATGGTATATATTTGTTCTTTCTGTTGCTAAATTGTTACTAAATTTGTCTTCAAATTGTTATTAAACTGGCACGAAATGTTGCTAGATTTGTTACTAAATTACTAGAATTGTTATAAAATATTACTGAATCGTTACTGAATTCGATGCCGTAATGAGTTGTTAAGGGAAGGGAGTGATAAAGAGTGCATATTCTAGTTTTCTTTGATTATTCTCTATAATAACGTGGTTAGATTAAACTGAAGAAATCATGAATTAAGCAATTTAATTTGGATTCCAACAAAAGGAAAGTTACTCAACTAAATACAGAATGTTGGCCAGATACATTAATTATTGTCATTGTAGAAGTTGCTGTCGATCCAGTTTTCCAAGATATTGCTATGTATCATACTTTTAATACCTATTATTATCATCAGACGAGACTTTCCAAAAAAACTTATTAAGATTTAAAATTGAATTGTGGAGATTTAGTTAGTTTGGTAATACTCAGTGGTTAATTACTTGTTACTTAACTGTTACGTTTTATTTGCGTGAAACATTGTTAAAGTTAAAAGAAGACAGGGAAAAAATAATACCAGATAATGAGATCAGTCATTTCAAGCCCAAGTAAATTTAGCAATTCAATAACTCATTACTCATTTATGACGTGATTGTCAAAAAATTCTTCAGTAACATTTATATTTAATTTATTTCTCTAATCGTTTGTTTAATATGCATGTTAATCAGTGTATGGATTTTTCTTCTACAACTCAGTTATGCCTAACATCGTTCTTAGGTTATTATCGTGTAGATAATATTATCATTCATCTTTTCTATTACTTTATTATATTACTTCAGAATATGGGGTACGAGCTGAATATCCTGAATATCCTGATTTTTGTGTGCTTTACATTTGGTCCTTTGTGGATTATTTCTCCAAAATTCAAGTATTACTTCAAAGTAATCCTTTATACGATTTGTCTGATGATGGCTGGAATAATTGGTGCATGTCTTTCACTGCCAAATGGAAGGACACCTAAAAATCATTGATAAGTATTTGTTTCACTTTTGATGTTTCTGAAAGGGAACCTATAGCTAAGTTCCTTTTTTTGTTAATTCATTAAATCCATTAGAACATTTATTTCTTTGTTCACTCATCTGATATCAATCAAGGTTGAAATAATTGAAATAATCAGTTTGAAATAGACGTTGTAATATGTCTTGTTCAGGTCATTGTTCGTTTATTATTAACTAATAGAAAAAAACATACAGTAGTGTCAAAACCTCCCTGTTAGACTTCAAAAGTAGCATTCAAATTTCCGGAGTTTCGATGTATTTATAGGAGTCATTGATACAGTTTTAATGTTTAGTGTGTATTGCTATAAAATATTGTTAGTTAGTCTGAATTATTTTGCAAGAATGATTTAAAATTTATATTTCGACAACTTCGATTAGTGTATTTCATCATGGTATGATAGTGATATCAGTTGGACAGTATCGAAGCGCTTGTCTTTGAAGTTCCAAGAAAATTTAGAAAAGCATCGCTTATGCGTACGGTAAAACATGACATTGAACATAGGAGTCGCAGAGGCTTAACGCTGTATTGCGAACCTTTCTCAAAAAGTCATTGCAAATTACACTGAGTGGATGACTGAATAATCCTAATGATATTATATGTATATGAATCACATTGTTTTAGGCATACTTTTCGTGCTTTTCAATTATTAACATTTTGGTGTGGTCTATCTTACGAAATACGCAACCGAAATTTCATCGAAATCGACAATTCGTTTATTGTCGTTGCAAACCATCAAACTTTGCTAGATGTTTTAAGTATGATTTATTCTTGATAATCCTTTTTTTCCTCATCTAAAATTAATTAAATTGTTCGATAAATAGAACGTGAGATTTTTAGGGTAAAACTCGAACTTAGAATTAAGGTAATCAAAATTAAATTTCAGGTCCATCTTAGTAAGCGAAGTTTTTTATTAATTAGTCGAAAGGCCCCAAGCACATTATTGTACTGTATTTCAAAGGCCATGTTTTTGCAGGTTATATTCGAAATGTTCAAGAAATACTATTACCGGCAGCTTTCTTTGACATAGGCTGTATGGCGATAGTTCGTACAGCTCTCAGGTTGCTGATGTCGTTTGAAAATCTAAGTGGTCGGACCCACATGTAGTATTATTACATCCTAAACTATCAGTAATGATTCAACTAGGTTTTGATTAGGTAGCAGATAAACTTCCATCATTCAAATCAAAATAGTCTATTTTTTGCTCATGTAAGCATATTTTTCAGCTTTAACCCATGTTTGGCCCGAAAACTGCGTTGTTTTATTGAAGAGTAGTTTGAAATTTATGCCCGGTTTCAATGTCTGTGCATATCTTTGCGAAGCCATTTTCATAGATAGATTCAATAAAGCCGCTTCGCACAAATCGGTTGAGCAAGCAATCTGTGCAGTACGAAATTATGTAAATCTTCGGATTATTTCACTTCCATCATAAAATTTTTTGTTTTTTTACCTTCTGTTACTGATTCTCAGAAAATGTTATGATTAAAAAAAAATAATTCTTTTCCGTAACTGTTTATCTAGCCAGTATTGAAGATATCGTTTGAATTTATGCTTTATTTAGCTACTACCAGTAGTTTAGTTTTCCTGTCTCTTTTTTCTTCTAAAGAAATGGTAAGATGAAAATGGGAGCAAGGAAAGTGCAAGGGACTATTTGTGATTTGCACTCGTGAAGGATGCTTTGTTTTTTTCACTCTTTTTTCTTTATGTTCTTTATTTTTTAAATTCTCTTTTTTTTTCTCTACTGAAAATCGTTCTAGTGTGTTACTTCAGAGAAAAATATGGATATTTCCGGAGGGGACAAGAAACACGAGTGGTACAATGCTCCCGTTTAAGAAAGGTGCTTTTATTATAGCACGTGCAGCCAATGTATGTCCCCAGTACTTTTTTCTATTTTATTTGAATTGATAAAGTCAGTAGTTCCTTTTTTTATCCCATGAATAAAACTGTATTTAATCGAATCTCATCATTTTCGATGTATGGGGCTGCAAAAGTGAATACTTAGTTTTTAAGTTAACAACATTATTGATTTTCTACGTCACTACCTAATGATATTTTTACAGGTTCCAATCGTTCCAGTAGTAATTTCATCGTACCAGTCATTTTATTGTAAAGTAAGCTTTTTGTACTTAATCTTCCTATGTTATACTTTGCTACTTCTGCTAGTGTCGTGTTTGTGTAATACTTACTGTCGCAGATGTTAGTTCTGCCATGTCTTAGAATCTATAAATAGGCCTTTTTTTTCAAATCCATTTCAGGATGAATATAAATTTGACTATGGCGGCCGTGTAATAATTGAAATTCTTCCGGCAATTGACCCATTCGCATATTCCGACATTGACAGCATGAGCGAAGAATGTCATAAACAGATGGAAAATGTTTATCGAAAAATAAGCAATGAATTGTATTCGAAATAAAGGATAGTCTCGATTCTTTTTATGGAATCATTTTATTGTATTACTTCGATCCAGAAGAATTGGTTTCGATTGTTTGTAATTAGTTCTTCATTTTCCATGATTAATACCATTCAGTATAGTTTTATTTTCAGTGCACTGCTTAGAATATTGTTGAAGTGCTAACACAAGTGAGCATTTTTTAGCTTCCTGATTCTTTCCAATTTTTTTTCCTTCATGGATACTTGTATATACTTACCATTTTCTAAAAGGTTCTCTATATCTTGAGCATTCTAATTTTGTACGAAGTTCTCCCTGTTTCATCGAAATATCGGTCCACCGATTCATATACGTCCTTATTTGGAGAGTAATGTTCTTGAGAACTTGACAGGTTTTTTAGACTCCACAATACCGGTAATGCGATCAAGTAGCCTTATAAAGTCTTTTCAGGAAAAATGACACAGATCTATATTTTGATAAGGATGGAAATTAATGATGCACTTTTCATTTGTTTCATATGCTTATTTGAATAATTTGGAAAATGAATTGGAAACTTAGTTTGTAATACTCAAGGACAAATCAATAAATTGCACAGGATTCAATCATTCGGATTGAAATTTTAGAATCTTTATGTTAGAAAATCTTTTGATGGAAACTGCACTAATATTTTTTTTAAAAATATTATGCTAAATGTAATCGACGAATGTTCGGGTATCTTAATCAAAGATAAGCATTTGCGAATTAAAATTGGAAATTTGGTTATGACCAAGTTATGGTAATAGATTGATATAGTGATTAGAAAGTGGCCAGCAATGATCTAGTGTTATAATCAGATGCTAGTGTAGGAAAGCATATTTGCCATAAATTTCACAAGAATAAGTGGAAAGTCCTTTCTGTCAGCGAATATTTCTTCGTCCTCAGATGTTTTGATTACTACTCATGATTTGCAACTTTTGCAATTCCTATTTTATTGTTGAAATTCCATTCTATCCTTTTTTTTTGTCGTTTTGTTCACGTAAAATGTTGCCCACTTTCTTGTGCATGTTTTTCTAAGTTTGAGTTTAAATAAAAATGTTATACTTTTATTCTGAGGACAAAATAATTCTTAAAAAAAAAAAAACTATGATAGAGATTGAATTTTAAATTGACGATTCAACATAGACGAGTGTATGAAGTTCTTAGTGTTTATATTATTTATTTACTGCTATATTAGATTTGTCTAGTTTGTAGGCATAGTTTTCTTTTTATGTCTAAATTAAACGTTGAGAAGAAATTTTCAAACAGGTTTTCAGGAAATATTTAATTTTTCAGGAAATATCCTGGAAAATGTCCTGCCTTTCAATATATTAATGAGAATTGCAGAAATATGAAATCGTACTACGTTAGTCGCATCTTTCATTCATTCGTTATGTTGCATTTATCCATTGATCACTCTAACTTACTCATTTTAGCGTTTTACGTTCTATTTTATAAATCAGTTATTCCTCGTTTAAAATGAATGTTTGCTTGACGGGTTACGTTATTTTATAAGCAATTTCATTTTCTCGTTTTTCTTTTTTTTCCAAATTTATAGAGTGGTTCATTGATATATGAATTTCTTAAAAAATGAAAAAATGATCAACCCCATAAATCAATTCGTAAAAGAGAAAACGTTGTAAAATCAATCCGTTATCAAGGAAACATACTTCCACTTTTTTTCTTTGACTCTAATAATGCATTTCAAATGTTACAGTTTAATGACATTTTCCATCTGCGACTTAGTACTTACGGCTAGTAAATATTTCGAACGTACGTTTTAATTTTTTACATACTACTTCGTCAGTATTTTGAAATCTGGCTAATGAATATTTGAAAAGTTTTATCATACAGCATCCTTAATATCCTTTTATATTCATGCAGTTTCCTGGAAAGGATATATATTTCTTGTCAACATGATGCTAATTAATAATTCCAGATCATTTTTATAGCTGTTTTAATTGATCTTGTAATTTTGTTGTTTCGCTTTTAATCCTTGCAATTAAATTCTTATGTATCTACCCTATAAAAAAAATCAAGCTGTAAGATTTTCAGGCTTATTATGAATGTTGATTTATGTAAGCAAGCAAATGAACTGGCTAACAGTGTCATACTCAGCACTGTTCTCATTGTTATAATTATCATATCAACTACAGCAATTGCTCTGGAAATGTGGATAATGTTTAAAATAACAAATCGTATTTTATTACATCAAAATACTCGAATTTTAATTATCACACAT
>NW_018108827.1:1793-5233 GCF_000183805.2 Loa loa | reverse complement strand
AACGTACGTTTTAATTTTTTACATACTACTTCGTCAGTATTTTGAAATCTGGCTAATGAATATTTGAAAAGTTTTATCATACAGCATCCTTAATATCCTTTTATATTCATGCAGTTTCCTGGAAAGGATATATATTTCTTGTCAACATGATGCTAATTAATAATTCCAGATCATTTTTATAGCTGTTTTAATTGATCTTGTAATTTTGTTGTTTCGCTTTTAATCCTTGCAATTAAATTCTTATGTATCTACCCTATAAAAAAAATCAAGCTGTAAGATTTTCAGGCTTATTATGAATGTTGATTTATGTAAGCAAGCAAATGAACTGGCTAACAGTGTCATACTCAGCACTGTTCTCATTGTTATAATTATCATATCAACTACAGCAATTGCTCTGGAAATGTGGATAATGTTTAAAATAACAAATCGTATTTTATTACATCAAAATACTCGAATTTTAATTATCACACATCAGCTATGGCTTATTTTTATTGTATCGTAAGGTTGTTTTTTTCGTTTTTTTTGGGTGTTTAGGAATTAAAATTTCACCATTTTTCTATAACTACTTACAGTGATGTAAAGTTCAATTCTTTCAAATCCTTCAGATGATCAATCAGTTAATCATCCTTGTGCTTTGATTTTCTTTTCTTTTTTTTTTTTTGAAGATTAAAAGGCAAACAAAAATTTGTAAGGAATTGTTGCGAGAAAAGAAGAGGAACTTGGGTGGTGACATAAGATAAAATGTAATAAGGAAGAGATAATTTTAATCTTTCTTATTACTGTCACAATATGCTTCATAATACTGGAACGAACCGATACCGAATAATACAATTATTCATCGAATCGCAGAAATCGCCCTTATTTTGCATAAAGTAATTACTAAAGAAATCATTCAGATTACAAATAAAAAAGTAAGTAATAATAAAATATTAGTTGAAAAAGAAAATATAATTAACTAAGCATTATATCAAAGCGAGAAAAAAATAAGCAGATAAATTGATTGATTAATCGACTGATAATCGATCAATAAGCAGATACTTCGGAATTTAAACAGTTCAAATGATAAACAAAAGTTAGAAATGGCTTGGGAAGCCCTTTTTAGAAATTTCATGATAAAGCACTTGCAATAGCAAATATAACGATTTCAATGCAATGAAACTTGTTAAAAAGGTCAGAAGAGATGTTTTTTTGCATGCTAATTTGCTCCTAAGGCTTAACATTGAAATTAAATGAAATAATTAAGTAAAAAAGCTAACAAAATGATAATGATATCATGGAACACAACAAAACTAGTGAGGTAAAACTACAGTATACTGATAAAAGTACAGATAGCAAAGACAACAATGGTTCAAAAAACTGTATACATCTTCTCATCGATCTTCTGCATACATCAATGTATTTGTGACGAATTTGTTTTGTTATAGAATATTTGTGCATACGTATGTATTAATAGCATATCAGGCGACATATGTTGATCATTGTCAGTATATGTCACTTCCATGGGAATGTTTCATGATGCGAACACCGATTACTTTGACAGTGTTCTTAAATGCAGCTTCGATACCTGCAATAGTTATCGAGAGAATTGTTGCCACACATTTTTCATCCAGATATGAGAAATTTGGCAAAAGTATCGCTGTTATACTTGTCATAGGACAGGTGCGAAGAAGAATTTCAATTTATTTTCAATCTTTAATGCAAATTTAATTTAATATTTTTATAACATTTTAAGATAATTGAAAATTTGAAAATATTTTGTAAACTAAATTTTGATTCTATTATATGCAAATGAAATGTATAAAGTCGTCTAATAATTTGGGTGAAGAAATGATGTAAAGAGACATTACCGATTCTTTGAGAGTGGCCAAATGATAACTTTAAAATGTTTCAATATATAACATGAGATAGTAGCCTTCAATATTGATAATGTTTTAAAACTACTTTATAATTTTAATATTTCAGTTAGCCATTGGTGTTGGAAGTTTTCTGTTTATTAACAATTTTAAAATATTCGATTCGGAGAAAGTGATTTACTGCTCAACGGCTAATGAAGGAAACACACAAAAATCTGCTATCATTATTGGCTTTTATATGACCATCGATGTGCTTTCTACTTTTGCTTTTCCAGTTTATTTTACATTAATAAGATATACACGGATAAGTAATTCATGGACGAATGTGAGCGTGCAGAAATGAAATAGAATTGGAAGTTAAAATGGCTAATAAAAAGAAGAAATCATGAAAAGTACAAAAGTAATATCAAGTTTGAACACAGAATGGAACTATAAATTATATACAATTAAATGATTTGAAAATAAAGGAAACTAATTATATAAAATTAAATGAATTAAAAGTAAAGGGAACTAATTTTATCTATTTCTCCTAAAAAATAAAAGAAGCTAATCTTATCTGTTTTTTCCATTGAAGATTGGATTTATTGTGAATCATCTTGCTATAATAAATTAATATGAAACCTGACATTTAAATACGAAGATGTAGGAAAGATCAAACTTCTTGACACATAGAATTTTAGAACAGATGCAAATATCCACATGTATTATTTTTTATTTTTGAGATTAAAATGAATCAATTTATCGCCTTTTATTTCTTTTTCTCTGGAAAATTTCTTCACATTTCTAGGAATACACAAAAACAGCGCGGGAGTCTTTTTAGAAGTTAGTCGAAAATTGTTTCGCACTGTCAGCTAAACCTGAATTTTAAGTCTAACATTGATATAAACCCGACCAGTTTCCATTCCTTTTTTTCCAATAATATATTTTTGTTTTTTAAAGATTAGATTATTTATATATTTGTGTTGATTTTATTTTTAACACATAAATAACAAAAGATAGCTAATCGATTTTGTTGACTTCAGCATTTTACTGTTTAATGTCAAGATAAAAAAAAAAATTAACGTCCAAAAATACTTTTTGCATAGTAGTAATATTTATTATCAAGTGATTAGTTCTATTTTTATTATAAATATGATTTTCAGATATCATTGTTATTCTTTGGAGCTGTGATATTGTTATTGCTATCGCCTTCATTTATGTTCTGCACCTGTGGATGATTCTATCAGAGCGATTATTGTAAGTATTGTATTTCAAATTTTATTAATTTTGTAGTGGACCTTCATACAAACAACTCTTGAGCAGAAATGATGACATGCAATACTAGGTGATTTTCGGCGTAAACATGATGGTGATTAGTTGATTAAACACTGTGTGTGTGTGTGTGTGTGTTGAAAGCAAGCATTTGTGATTGACCATATGCAAATGTATGTTCGTACCTGTATATTTCGTATTAGACCTCTTTCAAGCAGTGATTTGCTGACTTGCTGATTTGCTGATTGTTCATCCTCTTCTAAAATTTACAAAGATTGATTCTAAATATTAGGTTTTGGGTTGCTAGAAGAATCTGGGAATTATATCATACCAGCT
>NW_018108827.1:0-1671 GCF_000183805.2 Loa loa | reverse complement strand
CCAAGTTCAGAAAATTAGTTGACGATAGTAATTATCGCCTGGGGACAATCATGTAGTAATTAGCGTTCATAGTTATTTTAAAGAGTCAAGTTTTTTATTTGAAATTAACATTAACATATTCTGCTATTAATTCAGATTGTTTCAAGTTCAAACGTGTTTCCTTTATTTAATTTGATTTAATCTTAACCATTCGAGTCCAATCATGATGCTTCGTATTATCGCGTTCAAATTTAAATTAGTTGTTCAAATCGAATTAATTAGTGGCATTATGATTAAAGAAATTGTTAATTCTACTGATAATGATGCCACAGGAACAGCAATTATTGATTTCCATAAAAACATTGCTTAAGAAGGATCCAATCCTGTAATCTGGTATAGAATATGATAGAATATTTTTTTATAGTAAGAAAGAAAAAGAAAATTCATAAAAGTGAAATTTATTTGAGAAAAAAGACCCAAAAGAAAGGATAGCAAATTTGAACTACATATATTTGATCAATATTTCCATTTCCAATAAATTTTTAGATATATAAACTTCTTCCAATATTCCAGAAGCAAAGCTTTTGTTTTTACTATTACAAAAGAGATTATATCAAATAGTACTGAATTGATAATTTAAATGATTATCTTATTCAGCAAAAATGGTTCTTTTAAAATTTCAATTGCTTGCTGTCAATTTGAATATTTTTTCCTATGAAATAAAACTGAATTAAATTTTCCAATCTAATGTGACTAAATTGTACACAAAATTTTGTGAAACGAAATCATGCACAAAATTTCGCGACGGATTTGCATAAATTAATTTTCACAATGCGATATAACAGCTAAAATGAAATTGTACAGTATAAAGGATTAAACGATCATTGTTATCATTGCATTATTACACGTGGCGATAGATTATTTGTACAGATAGTTTGCCACTCTCATTTGAATGAGCATTTACGCAGACGATATTTGGACAATACCAAACAAAAGAAGTGACTGGGTTGTCTATATCAAAGGCTCTTCCAAGAATTTCATCCGGTAAGTTCTATTTCATTTATTCCGATAAAAAATGCCAGCTGCTATCCAAACTTTCGTGTCATAGAATTTTGGAATTTCCAGTAAGCGTGAAATGAGTACTTTTTTAAGAACAAAATTATCTCCCAATCAAATTTGTATGGATAAGGTTTTCGCAAATACTACTTTGAAACGTTTACAATCCATTTCCAACATGTTATGTTAATCGTTTGAATGAGAGATGTCCCACCATATTCTTTTTTTTTTTTCAACGCTAATATATTTAAAAAATCATTTGTTGAATCTTCATGCAATTTTCAAACAACAGGCGTTGTTATCCAGTGCATTAGTAAATTTGAATGTTTTTCAGAATTGGCAAAGTATTGTTCACTTCGACATGCATTTTATTTATATCGCTTTCTTCGTCTTCCAACTGGGCAATATTCAAACAACTGTAAGTTCATTTAAAGTTAAAAATACAATATAGCACTACAATATTCCGAAAATTTCAACATCTTAATAAAATATGAGGTAGATTATTTCGTACAATTTGAGGAAGCGCAAACGGAGCAAACAGACCTGTTGGATTTACCAGTGCAAAAAGTGAGTGAGGAACGGAATGTATCAATAAGTTTACCAATGCAAGGAGTAAGTGGAGAAGTAGGAATAAAG
>NW_018108826.1:14330-21640 GCF_000183805.2 Loa loa | reverse complement strand
ACTTTGCTAATTTATTTTGTCTATTTTATGTAAAATTTTATTTAATTAGTTAGTTTTTTTCCAATAACCTTAATATAACCTCAAAATTATATAAAATTAATAGTCTAGAATTATTTTTGCAAAGTATATTGATATTTGTTCATAAGCAATCTAAAATATTCTGATAAGCACCAAAATGAAAATGATATTGTTACATTTTAGATACTGAAAACCTGAGGTATTTCAATAATTCAATATTTTAATCTATATGTCTATACACAAAATATTTCTGTGAAAATATTTCTATAAATATTCCTATAAATAAATTGTAACAAAAATGAACCGTGTCACACTTTAATCAAAAATAATTATTCAAATTTTTTCTCAGTTATTCATAGCACTTTATATCACAAACAATTGGATGGTTAATTAATGCGAATGAATAATTAGCAATTAGATCAACTGTTTGTAGCAAAAGCTATTCTTTTAAGATTGCTTATTAAAATGAAATAATTCAATTTTTATCATTTCAAGATCAATCCTTTTTTCCTTTAAATTAGCAATTTTTAATTTATCATTTTTCTTTTCTTCTCTATAAAACAATTAAATGAAATTATTGCTACATCTTTTTTTTATTATAATCATTCTGTTTTTTTAAATTAATTTCATTTTTTAAAAAATTTAATTTCAATAAATTTGCAGTTATCGTGAAAACCGTTTCTTTTGCTCATCTTATAAGTTTTTCATCTTTTTTTTTCAACACATCTCTGAATACTTTTTAAATTTGGAAGGATATTAAATTAAGAAAAAAATGAGAAACTGAAATTTATTTACACCTTTTTTTTTTTGGTAATGCCTAATTATAATGAATGAAATCTTAAGAGTTTGTTTTTTTCTTTCCGTTCTTAAATTTTATTCAAAAATCCTGCAACAATGGAAATATTTTCCTAAACTCTTACTTTGTACTAAAGCATGTATAAATTCTGTAGTAAAGATGAACGGAAAAAAAACGACAATTTGGGGATGAAAAAAATTAATAAATATCAAATTTCCACTTTTTTTTTTATAGCACTCAAATATTTCGCTCGTTTATATTGAATGTTTAGGATGCTATAAAATTCGATTTGTATATTACAAATTAAAGTTTGATGAAATTGTAATCAAATATTAGTGATGAATTTTTGCAAATTTTTAAACAGCCGGAGTAGGTAAGTAAATATTTAATATTTTTATTGATTGCATGAAATGCTTTTGAAATTGAAACGAGTAATCTATAGGTTTTAATTAGCGGTATGATCAAACGAAATTGCTTAAACAGTTGTTATAATGAATTTTAGCCTTTACGACAAATAGATAATTATAATTTGATCAGTATTAACATTAATGATTGCTATAGTTAGTAATGGAATGTTAACCGATATAGTACTGATAAACTAAAATTAATTTGCATTTCCATTATTTTTATTTATTAACAATTAAAGAAAGAAAATGATAAAGAGAAATTTTATTATTTTCAGACATAATCATTTTTCATTTACAGATTTTGTGTAAAATACCAACTGACACTAACATATATCAATTACTTATAATCGGTGTTGCATTTCAAAACTATTTAATCTAAGCATCATCAAAATGTGCGTTTAGTTTTATCATTAATGTCGTTGGCTTTATTTTTAATTTCATGAAATAAAAGGAAAATGAGAAGTTCACTATTTAAAATAAATTGTAAAAATAGTAATGAATTGTACAAATAGTAACGAATAGTTCTTTCTAAAAAAAAAAAAAAAATTCCTAAAAAATTAACAAACTTTAAAATTTATGAAAAATTGACAGAAAATATTATTATCTGTATGTTTTGAAAATTTTTGAATGCTACAATACGAACTAAAAAGTGAAATAATTTAAAGTGGAAAAGTGAAAAAAGTGGAAAAAAAAAGTAAATTCTAATATTAAAGAACAGATAGTTCAAAATGTTGAAATATTAATTAGTTAAAATTAATTTCGGCAATTATTTGTTATTAAATATTGTATACATAAAAAAATGCACATATTTAAGTGTAAAAATTAAGATTAAACGAATTATATGCATTTATACAAATATTTTTTTTTTCTTTTTTTTTAAGCAGCAAGAAGGAAAAAAAAAAAAGCAAGCAAAAAGTGGCAATATTCAGAAATCAATCATCAAAACTATTCCGGATATTTTTTTTATCTTTCTTATCGATCGTTCTGGATAACTGTAAAAGAAGCAAGAAAAAAAAAAAAAAAGAAGAAACAAACCATTTGACCGGATGTTACAGTCGTGGACCAATCATTCATTAGTTTGGTGCCTTCATTTGATCTTATTATTTGCATTTCTACAAATGATAACTGGTAGCTATCATGAACGTCGCCTCTATGATGATTTAATGAAAAATTACAATAATTTAGAGCGTCCTGTACAAAATCATTCACAACCTGTTGTGGTTAGTTCTTAATTATAAAATTTTTTAAAAATTTTACGAGCGATCTCGCTCGCATACTTTAAATACAAAATTATATATCAAAATTTTCATTTAACCCTTTTTTTTTCTTTCAAAAAATTCCATTGATTATTTATTTATTTGATAAAATGTTTTGCATAATTCATGATTATTATTATGAATTAATTGTTGTTAAGGGAAAAAGAAATTATTAATTTATTTAGGTTTATTTGAAAGTATCTTTGCAACAAATTATTGATGTTGACGAAAAGAATCAAATTGTTTATGTAAATGCATGGCTTGATTTTGTAAGTTATATATTGTTTAATTTGAATATTTTAGTAGTGTCAACTATTTACTATGATACCATTGGCATAAATTTATTAGATGCTTGAAATAAACTAAGCTGATTTTAACTGATGAATTTAAGTAGAAATAATTTTATCGTTAATTTTTATCAGTAATATTTAATCATTCTTAAAGTATTATCATTGTGAATAATTTTTTTATCGCCAATTTTTATTTAATTTTAATCATTTTAAAAGTATTGTTGTTGTCATTGTAAGTTAATTCAGAAAGGAAAGATTAAAATAATCTAACATTGGGTAAATTATAATGAGATTATTCTAATATTTTCCATTTTCATTTCTTGTTTACAGGCATGGAATGATTATAAACTTAGATGGGATAAAACTAAATACGGAAATATAACGGATGTTCGCTTTCCGGCTGGCAAAATTTGGAAACCAGATGTTTTACTCTATAATAGGTAAAAATGCTGCTCTAATTAATAATTGATAAAATTGAATTAATGAGCTATCGAAATAGATTTATGCAAATTCATTAAAAAAATGAAATAGCATGAAGTTCATGTCAAAAAATTTTGTTCAATAAATTTTTACAATTTATCTATTAAACTGAAAAAATGTCCTTTAACTTACACCTTATGTAATGTAGTAAAATGAAAATTTAATTGCGAAAACCTCTTACAAATATCATCTTTCTATTTTTTTTTTAAATACAGTTACTTATATTTACAGCTACTTAAAATGTGTAATTTGTAATATAAGTAAAAATTTTTCAGTTTTCTTGGCTATTATCAAATATACAAAAAAAAAAATAAACTTATATATCAGATTTCTTTCGATTTTTTTCTTTAACCTTTTTCCTTTAATAATATTGTTAAAATTTATTTTTTTTTCTTTCTTTTTCCAAACAATAAATGATATGCTTTATGCAATATTTTATGAATAAAATAATGCTATTTGGAGAATTTTTTTTTTTCAAATATTTTATGAATTTTTAATTTATTTTTTACCTTTCAAACTTTACTTCATCTATTTTCATTCATATTTTACCTATTCATTCCTTTTTTATTGCTTTTATTTCCTAATTTTTTCCCATTCCTTTTTTTAAAAAAACTTTTTATTTTTGTTAAATATTTTAAATTAGTATAATATCATTATTTTTACAGCGTTGATGCAAATTTCGATTCAACATATCCAACCAATATGATTGTTTATAATACGGGTGATATTTCATGGATTCCACCTGCTATTTTTAAAATTAGTTGTAAAATTAACATCGAATGGTTTCCATTTGATGAGCAACGCTGTTTCTTCAAAGTAACTTATTGTTCATATTTAATTTTTATTTCATATCTACAATTTCTTTTGTAATAATTTTTGACATTAATCAAACATAGCATCCAAAAATTATTTTAAACGCAACCTGTTATTTCTAAAATAAACCAATTTCATTGATCTATTATTTGTTAACCCCAAAATTAATTAAATCTATACCATACAGTATCCTGAAATAATTAATTTATCAGTTCAAGAGATTATTGACTTTTACTTCACCTTTATCAATATTTTGTCTATTTTACTTTTTGTTGACAATTTATAATGGAATCAGTTAAATTCGTCACATTTCAATTTCAATTTATTCAATGTTGATATTATCGAATGGTACTTAACAACAAAAGATATATGCTTAGACAAAGAATATAAGTCTTTGGGTTAATAAATTTATATTCAGTAAAATGACGAAAAGATTGGATTGCTCATCGTGATGAAACCAATATATCATTTCATAAAGCTTTCCAATTTTTTTACGCTTCTTGTTTATGCTTTTCATTCATTTAATGAGAATAATTCATCACATTCAATGCTTTGCAAATTAAAATCATCAAACTATTCGATGTAATATCACAATCTGTTTGCAATACATTATCATAATCCATTTATATATTGAGATTATAAGCTTTATATTTAAATATATTAGCTTATTAAGATCAACAATAATGTTTTTATGAATAGAACACTTTGGAATTTATGAATATACGTATATTTATCAATAATTCTTTTCTTTTTTCTTCTTTTTTGATTGAAAAGTTTCAATGAAAATGAAAGAGAAACGAATGAAATCATTCATAATTTACAATTTGTTATTATTTTAATTTTAAAACATTCTGCTTTTTTATAAAAAAAAAATGGTAGTAAATATAAATTTTTCAATACATATTTGTTTAATTTACTTGATAACGAATCTAATTTGAATACTTTGATATAAAATATTATATGAAGCAATTTTCAGTTCGGTTCATGGACATATGGTGGTGATAAATTAGATTTACAACCCGGAAAGGGTGGTTTTGATATTTCAGAATATATGCCAAGTGGTGAATGGGCTTTACCCAGTAAGTATCAATAATATATTTATTTTTGTTAAATTAGGATGACAAAAAAAAAAAAAAGAAAGTAAATAGTAAATCGATCATTTCAAATTTGATCAATCTTTCACATTTTTAAACTTTTAAAGATCAAATGATTTAATTTCATACTTTCAGTGACTACCGTTTCAAGAACAGTGAAATTTTATGAATGTTGTCCAGAACCATATCCTGACCTCAAATTTTATTTGCACTTAAGGCGTCGTACATTATACTATGGTTTTTTTTTTGTTTTTTTTGTTTTTTTCTCATTTAGATATTTCAAAAGATACTCTAAATTTATAAAATTTTATATTTACAAATTTTTAATTAATTATATCACAATTTTTAACAGCGCCAAAATTATTCACAATGAAATTTTAGGGAAAAAAGACGAAGAAGCATATCTTTGAGAAGATAACAAAATTAATAAAAATTGTAATTTTAGGTTTTAATTTAATAATGCCCTGTATATTAACAACAATGATGACATTACTCGGTTTTACACTGCCACCTGATGCTGGTGAAAAAATCACCCTACGTATGTTATCAATATTGTCTATAGCAAATTTTACTAAATAGTTAATTATTGAATTAATTAATAAATTACTGATACTTGATTCGTGTATTAAATATTAAAATTTATTAACTCATAGATTTTTTAAAATTTGAAAAATTTATTCCTTTCTAAAAACCAATCATCATTTTAGTTCTTTTTTTTGTCTCAAAAAATATAACTCAAATTATTTCTGTAATGAAAGAAAAGGATTATCCTTTTACCGATTACAGTAAAATACTGCAAAGATGATGTAATCCAAAAGCACATATGCTAGTCACCTCTAAACAAGCGCATATGACAGTCACCTATGAATTTTACTTTTAATAGTTATTGGTATTTTATTTTTGCAATGTAAAATATGTCATATTCTTGGAAAGGCAGAGAGGATGGATATGAATTTGTCGCATTTGATGGATGTTAATCCGTTGTTGCGAAAATAGCGTCCCAATTGTCACCAATGATAGATAATTATTGAAGTATACAAAATACAAAATTCTCACAAAATTTTACAGCACTTATTGATATAATAATGGCATTGATAATTTTTAAATTGAATAAATGAATTTCATATAAATGAATAAAAAACTGAAATATCCAGTTGTTGTAAATGCTAATTTTAATACAAAATTATCGAGGAGAAATTTTGAAATAAAATTATCGAAGAGAAATTTTTTGGAATAAAATTATCAAGGAAAAATTTTTTGATGTAGAAAATCTTTCGATGCAAAAAAAAAAAAGGAAAATTTTTTGCTTACAGAAATAACAGTGCTCTTATCAATATGCTTCTTTCTCAGTATTGTCTCCGAAATGTCACCGCCAACCTCAGAAGCAGTCCCACTTTTAGGTTACATATTTCAATAATTTTTTACAACTTTTTGTAATAATTGAATTAAAATATATGAAATGGATTGTATATTCCTGAGAGATCTTATTGTATATACTTGTGAGAGAATATGAGATATCCCCAAGAGATAAGCATCATGTTTGGCTAATAGCAATAAACAATACAATATTTTCATCAAGACTTTTAAAAGCTATAAATAAAAAAGTTAGAAACAAAATACCAAGTTCCCTTTTTTCTTCTTTTCTTTTTTTTACTTTAATTAAAGTTAAAATGGATCGGGCATCCAATAGATGAAGTATCAAATCAGAAATCGTTGATCATAAATTAATTAATTTTGCCTAACAGTCTTTGATTGAAACCAATTCAATGAACTTCTATTTGCACATAATTATCGAAATTTCTTCCAATCAAACAAATTTTTTCCCTAATTATATTATTGAAATAAAATTTGAAATTAAAATTTTACAAATTCTTGAAAATTTTTTCTTTTGAAAATAAATTTTTGCAAATTTTGTAATTTTATTTATTTCAAAATATTTTGTTATTATTTACATTAGTTTTTTCACATAACGAGTTAAACACCACTTTTTTTTTGTTCTTAATAATTTATAATTTTAGGAATATTTTTTTCTTGTTGTATGATTGTTGTTACGGCATCAACAGTTTTTACCGTATACGTTTTAAATTTACATTATCGAACATCCGAAACACATGAGATGGGTACTTTGGTAAGTTATTTTATGAATTCTTTCTTCT
>NW_018108826.1:11955-13751 GCF_000183805.2 Loa loa | reverse complement strand
AATGAAAAATTTCATATTAATTTTCATGCTTAAAAAATGCAAAATAAATCGTAACTTTCGCAAAAACAATTATTCAAGCAAAAAAAAGTTCAAAAACTTTTTTCTCTATGTTTAACAAATAATAAGTTAAATATTATCAGACAAAAACATTACTACTTTATTGGCTACCGTATCTACTTCGAATAAATCGGCCAGGAGTTAATTTATCATGGAAGACATTGCCATCATTATTTCCAAGTAGGAAACCAACGACGCATAGTGAATCACTCATAAGGAATATTAAAGAAGCTGAATCAAATTCAAGGTAATATGTTAAAAACATAGAGCATACGGTATAAGTTTAGCTTATGAATAAGGGTATACGGTAAAAAATTTTAAACTCAGGCATACGATGCAAAATTTGTATTTTTATTTTTATTATTTACTTAATTATTCAATATTTATTTAAGCACTTTATGTTTGATATTCGATTTCATTCAAATATATATATATAATGCTTCTATCATTTTTTTCCATTCATTTTCTCGCATATTAAAGAGAAAATTTCTAAGAAAAATGAAGTTGGGTGAATTTTTGAATTTATGAAATTTCGATTTTTAGCTTGAAACTTAATTGGAATTTAGGCGGAAATTTTCGAAAAATATGAAGTTTTAGTAAATTTGCTACAAAAAAATAAAGCAAAATTTTGATGAAATATTATCAACGAAACATTTCAGGTCTAATTCATTAGATGCAGACTGTAGGGTTTGCCAATATATGAGTGGTATTTCGAATGGTAAAAGCCCAATTTCAACAGTAATTAATGGACCGACATTGAGCCAAACAAATTCATCCACTGATATTGGCCAACAAGCTACATTGCTCGTTTTACAACGAATCTATCAGGAGCTCAAGGTAAATTTCAATAATACTGTAACAAATGAAATTGATATGGAAAAATACACTATTATCGTATTTCATTAACTAATTTCTCAAAAAAAAAAAAAAAACTTTAAAGTTTATTCCAAAAAAAAAGTAGGACAGAATCAGCAAATTTAATTACTCAAATTTTAACTGATAATATAATAACTTAATATTAAAAAAAAATTATTTTATAAATAGTAACAAAAATAATATTTGTTAAATTTTTCAAAATATATAATTGAAATTTTTTGGAAAAAAATTTCACAAGAAAGAAATAAAACAAATTATCAGTTTTTCTTTTTTTTTTTCCTCTAATTTTCAGATGATAACTAAACGTATGATGGATGCGGAAAAAGATGATGCTAAAGCAAATAATTGGAAATTTGCAGCAATTGTTGTTGATCGTTTATGTTTGTATATTTTTACAATATTTATTATTGCTTCATCATGTGGAATATTGCTTTCAGCACCATATTTTATTGCTTAAATAACATTCATTTATATAAACATAAAAATTATAAAATTTTTACATTTAAATTTTACAAAATGTCATCAAAAATTAAGTCAACAAATTAATTATTGCTTGTTTTTATTTCATCATTTTAACAATTAACAAAAACAATTAAATAATGAATCTTTTTTTTTTCGATGACAATAATATCAATAATAATTATATTTGCACAATAGTTATATCAATAATTATATTAATAACATACTGCAAAATAGTAATTATAGCAATAACTATATTAATAACTTATTGTAAAGTAGTAATTATATTAATAACTTATTGTAAAACAGTAATTATATTAATAACTATATTAATAATTTATTGTAAAGTAGTAATTATATTAATAACTTATTGTAAAGTAGTAATTATATTAATAACTTATTGT
>NW_018108826.1:4382-11496 GCF_000183805.2 Loa loa | reverse complement strand
TAATAATAATATGTGGGAATGAAAATGATTTTTAAAAACTACATATCATAAAAATTATCCTTTCTAAATAAAATTGAACGAAAATATTTCATAAATTGTTGTACAAATAAATTATAAAATTTACAAAAAAGTCTAAGCTAAAAAAGATTTCAAAACGATGGTAATATGTTAGATTGAATCATTCTAACAATGTAAATTCGACAAATAATCACATCTGGTTTTAACCAGATACATATCCGGTTAAAAAAAAAAAAACGAAAAAAAAATGCTTAAGAAGTTCAACGCTTTTAATACATAGTTGAAAAATGAACATCTAACAATTTCAATATATTAAAGTATAATTCCAAATTTTCCACTACACTTTTATTTGTAATTTTATTTTTAAATTTTCTAGTTTTCATTGTTATTTTTAATACATAAATGGAAACAATTGCAAAATTTTACAAATATCATTTATAAATAATAAATGACTAGTGCTGGATAAATTTGCAATTACAGTTTTAAAATAATTCACGCTAAAATATCTTTCATTAGCACTGTTACTGGATGGATTATAGCTAAAGTTTAACAATAATTCCCGCATAATTTTTACAAATATCCTGTTTAATTTACACTTAATTGATGGATAATAAAGAATTCAAATTGTTTCACATATAATTCGATAATCCGCTATTATATATTATATATATATATATATATATTATATATATATATATATACATATATATATGTATATATATATGCATATATTAGGATTGAATGATGTTGCAAACAACAAAATACTATAAAATATTCCAGGTTTATTTCTTAAATTATTATCTGAATAAAAAGTGCGACTAACTTTTTAATTTTGTTATTTTTATTTTATTATTCTAGAAATATTTTTAAAAATTTTAAGCATATGATTATTATATGAAATTTCGTATGCATTATCTGTGCTTTATTTTTGTAGGATTGCATTCTTTTTGTAAATTTTCCTAAATATAAAGTATAAATCTAAAATAAAATTACATTTCCTTTTTCTAATCGTAATGTTATAATTAGTGATTAGTTTGAAATTTAGAATTGAATTAATGACATTTGAAATTAACTGATAACACTATCATTATTAACACATTCTAAAATTAAATGATGCATTAGTCTCATAAAAAGTTACAGAGATTTTCCCTTTCCCACTTTTTTTTTTTACTTGCCTTGCTCATTGGTTTTCATTGTATTAACAAATTACTGAATTAAGCTTATTCATATTACTTGTTTGTTGGCAATGTTTTTAAGCAATTAATCTCATATCATATGTCCTGGCATGAAATTAATTTCTTAGAAGTCTTCAATTAATTACTTAAAAGTCTCGGTATTAATCAATAAAATTACTCCTCGATTCATAATTTTTGTGATATGAAATTATACTCGAAGTGATCATGCATATTTGCACAGAAAAATTTGGATAAAAACAAAAAACTTTAAGGACAAAAAAAGAAAGAATTTACAAATTTCATTTGGAATTGATAAGAAGATGAGTTGCATTCAAACAATTTGTTTGTTGATGCTCTGTTACTGGTTTGTTGGAGAAATAAATGGAGCAAATATTCAGGTAAATTTTATTCCAATAAAATTTTTAATGAAATTTTAAAAAATGATGAATATTGAAAGGAAGAATTAAGAAATAATATTATTACATTACGATTACTGTACTAAAACATTAACAAATCTTATAAAATTACCTTATTGTATTTGATCTGAAAGCAATACTTCCAATAACTAATCAAAATTTTCACGACATAGGTATAAACATTCATCTTCATTAACTTGTTCTCCAATGAATTTTGAAACTGATACAAAATAGAAATAATGGATTTAACCATTCACTGTAGCATTAAGAAGAGCTATGCTTTACTTAATTAATAACTGATAACAATGATAACCCTCAGTCGTACGTAGTAAGAATCACTGATTTATGGGTTATACAGTTTTTGAGTTAATTGAAAATGATTACGCTACTGCTTTCTAGAAATTGTTAGAATTGGAAAAGGAAAAGACAACTAAATTTCTCAGTGTTGATATTATCACGCTGATAAGATTTTGCAAAAATTCCGCTGCAATTTTATCATCATTTGAAACTTTTACTTGGTGTTTCGATATTTTCAATATTATTACTTTACGACCATAAACATGTATCAGAATTTATTACTGTATCCAAAAAAACAAACATCAAAATGTCTTCTTGTGAATGACATAAATTTTTAATCAGTAAATGTTATTTAAGACCCATTAAAATCAATGCAATCGTTCTGAAGTGGAAATTAAATGAAAGCATAATTTGAATTAACTTTTTTAAATAAAATACTTTATAGTATATTCATAACATTCTTAACTTGTGATCCTTTTAAATTCACGATAAACATATGATAATTTTACCGATCACTAAGAATCAAAATGTCTTTTGATGATACAGGCTTGAAATGTGTCGAAAGAAGACAATACTGTAAGTTCAAAGGTTAACAATATTCCCGAAACTTTAGGAAAAGTTATCACACAAACTTTTTCTTGCTAATCATATAAGAAAGTAAACTCTGAATAACAATTTGTCCCACTTTATCCATTTCAAAATTTTGTTTCCCATGAAATACCAGTGAAATTTTATTTTTCTAATAATGGAATCAGTCATTACTGTTTCAGGTGAACACAACTGCCAGTGCAATAAAGCTTACGGAACTTGTTAATGATATCAAATTGTACCTGAAAAAGCTCTATGAATTAAATGAACAATTCCCCGAAGAATTTATTAAAGGAAAAGATAAAATTGATGAAATTGAACAAGATGCTCAGAAGATAATCGAAGCAATCAGTCAGATACGAAATGCTTGGAATGTTGAAGATTATGAAAAAAATATGGCAATAATTTGTGGAATATCATAAAATGATCGAATGAAAATTAAAATGTCAAATGGTTGAAAAGTAAAATTTTCCATAAATTTCCTGACAGATATTTATTTTTACGAATAATTATTTTGTAAGATGTCATGCTGTAATTACTGTTTGCAAATAATATGCAAATAAAGGAAAATTTTCTGTTTTATTGCAAAAATTACATTATACAAACATTAAATTTCAAATTATCGTACTACAGGATAAAAAGAAGAAACGATTTCACCGTTGGAAGATGAAATAGTTTTTCCGTCTAATTATTTTTTTGATTGTAACGAATGCAGAGGAAAATCCCATGTTTTAGAGTTAGCACAACATTTTTCAAGTTCAGCATTCAAATCCCATGCGAAATAATATCACTTCCTTTCAATTCCTTCTTTTTCCACTGAATTATATATCAAAACATGTCACTAACCTGTGAACACCTTAACAAGAGGAATGATTGGGCAGCCTAATATGAAACAAATCTTTCCGGACCTTCGATATGTCGGTCACATCATTTTGACAAATATGTTATCATTGGCTAGGAAAGCAGTGTTACCGATATTATGCAACATTACGAAGCATTACTTTATTATCAAAGGCTTAATTGATTTTTTTTTTAATTTAGTCAATTACCTGAAATTAAAGTATTACTTCTGAAATCCAGCCACTAAAAAATAAACTTCCTTTGCGAATACGAACTTCTCTTATTAATGGATAAATTGATTATGAGTCCGACTAATTCTAACCGGTGCATAAAACAACAGAATAAACGGAAAATTATTCACCAAGAACGGTGAACTTTACTTCCCTTTAACGAAGATAATATACATCTAATCTCACTAAATTTGACGTACCAAATAAGGCTGGGCATAATATAGGAGACAATGACTTATAAGGAAGAATCAGGAAGAAATGCTCGTTCTAGTTGTCACGAAGACCATCAATCTAGCCCTATCTGCTCTGCTATGAAAACACTAATGCAGTGGCACTCTCTTAGCAAAATGGTTATTCTATAATATCATACAGATTACTGAACAGTTACAGAAACGAAAAGATGCAAAAAATAATACTTAGTGACAAGACTTTAAGAAAGTGCTAAATTTTTAAGCATCAACTACGCCAACAAAAATTTTATTATATGCCAAGAAACTAGATAATTTAGATGATTCGCCCAGAAACAAAGAAATGTATACGACTCGAAATTATAGTGCCGAAATTTACACGCGTTAATTAAATCTTTACCGCACTTTTTGAAACACTTATTGATTTAATCTTCGTTTCCATTGCTGTTTTCCGCTCACGTTTCTTCAAATTATCCATATTTGCTTTCAAGATACCAGCATATGCCAACTGGAATTTATTCACTTCTTTTGCATGGACCTGAAAGATAAATATACGAATTAATAAAAGTATTTAATCGTATATATATCTTTAGAGGGGGAGAGATTCCATATATTTTACATTTAAATGAATCCCAGTAACTTTAAAACTAACTACATCACCCAGAACAAAATTCAGCAAATGCACATTATGAATCAAAAAAAAACAAATGAATGATCAATGGGAAATTAGTTAATTTGTGGTAGAAATATTTATGAAGTTCATCTCATTTCGAAAAAAACAAAATTAATACTCCGAATCATTCCTTTATCCTTACCACAGTACTAATTTTCCTGTTACCAAGTTTTACTCGAAATAGACAAAGATCTTCGCCTTTTAGCGACTGCTGTGCTTCATTTCTTGGATAAGGTTTCGTCCTCCCATCATCTGAAAAAACCTAATAAAAAAAATTAGTGAATAAACGAGTAAATAAAAAACAAATTAACAAATGGATTAATTAATTACCAAATAGTAAAGATGGATAACAACTTACACTGTAAGTAGTATTTAGTACACAGTAAGAGCTGTTTTTTAACTCCTTTTGCCAATAAGAATTCATTCATTCTTTTTTTTGAAATGAATTCACACTTCTATATAATTTAAAAAAGCGCAAGCCATTCAAAAGAATTTTGTAACATAAGTTGAGCTGAATATGAAAACATCGATGTAGCACATCTAACAGTAGTAGAACAACATTTAGTAGTAGTTCAAAAACCTTATACTTTATTGATAATGCAGCAATGAATATTTTGCGGGATATAGTCATAATTATCTAATTGGATTCATCCATCTCCCGTTATCAGTAATTACAGTGAATATAATAATACGCATTAAAGAAATATGGACCGTTTCAAAGAACCGAATCTAATATCATTGAAAAATCTCCAAAAAAAAAATGAATTTTTGGAAAATAGAATTTTGTTCAAAAATAACAAAAAATGTCAAGCTTTTAGTGATATCGTGGCATTGCATTAGTCATTAAAATCTCCAATTTAACGTTAAAAAAAACAATATGGAAACAAAGTATTCCGCAGATAAACAGTAAAAATACTTACAATGTTTCAGCGTGATAGTTATGCGTTGAGTAGAAGTTCGACATTTTTGAAATAATTTTGCCAATTCTACTAGGAAATGATCGTTGTCCAATAAAGTCATCTGTAATTCTTGAATTTATAGAAAAAAAATTATAATACTTAGAATGACAACAAAGAATATTGTAACTATTCATTACAACTAATTGTCATTTGCATCAAATAATACTTCAGAGTACTTGAAGTGCAAGAATACTAATGTACTAATGATCATTATTTGATTTTCTCTCATATTTCTGTCTTACGTAACAAGTGAATTACCAGGGAGATAAAGAAAGAATGGAAGCATTATTATCTATTACTAATCCTTATACTACAATCATAGCTAGATGAAAGTCAAACATTCAGAAGGAATCGTACTTCTAGACGGATATTAGGGAGATGATTGAAAAATAAAGTAGAAGCAAGTAATTAATTAACATTATATCCATATCTACCTATTTAGTGAGTAATTTGCTAAAAAACAACCTGAAAACAATCTTTCTGCTCTAACTGATATAACTTTACTTTCTACCACTAATACAACAGTAACCAATGATTGTTCCCTCATCTCCTCAATCTCTATTACATTTTATTTTCGCATTTCCTACTCATTCTCATTTCCCTTTAGTTAAAAAAAGACATCTTTAGCATAAAAAAACAAAGGAAAGACAAAATTGTAATCGCGAATTTCTTAGTAAACCTCACATTGTTCCAAAAGTTACACTATTCCCCGAAACTCCAACCACCTAATTACCATACACCTCTCCCGAATACTCGCAATACTACCCGGACCCTCTTTTATCATTTCATGTTAAACGAAATGTTTCGATAGATCACCAATATGTTTAGAAATTGAGGATCTTATGAAAGTCTCTAGTGAAAAAAAACTGTCCCGGACGTGAATATATTGGAAATTTATGGTTGGTAATTGGGGAAAGCTCTAAATAGTTACCTTATATGAAATTTTATTTTAAGATTCTCATTAACGCTTTTGCACATTTTTTGAATACAATTCATAACTTAAATCGCAATATAAAGCTGAAATATATTATAAATTCAATATTCTCAGAGTTATATACCCTTTTTTTTTTTTTCAAATCTTGAAATTGTTCTGTCAAATTATGATGTAATTTAATGATATCATAATTTGCATAAAGTTTCAAGCTAAATTTTACGAATTAAACAAATCTCAAGATAGAAGTAGAGGGATATTGTATGAAATCAATTACAATTGTCACACCTACAATGTATTACAAAATGAAATAGTTCGAGCTTTTCATTTGTATTTTTTGCAACTTTTTATGCATTCATATTTAATAATTGTAATTATTTTAACACTGATATCCTTTACATACCATTCTGATGCATATATTAAAATTCTGAAATCGAAACAAAAAGCGCTAATTTTAAAAAAAAGCGCAATAAAATATTAATGGATTGTTTTTTTCATTCATTTGGCTTGAAGCATTAATTGAAATAGGCCTTAGAAATTTTAGCATCTCAAATTTTACAAGAATAGATTTCCATTTTCCTCGCATTAATTTGACGCAACTAAATCACATTAATTAGCGATGAAATTTTATTCGCATAATACACGTAGGATAATGGTAATACATGTTAGTGAAGAAAATTACAAGTTATTAATAGATCGCATTTTAATTAATAGTACAGCCAGGCTTTGCTTTTCGACATAAAACAACGCACGTGTGTACAGCGGGACCTACGTATACTTTTTCGGCCCACCGTGACCG
>NW_018108826.1:0-4362 GCF_000183805.2 Loa loa | reverse complement strand
ATCAATAAGTAATAGAACTAAATATGATTCACATTAGAATGGGCTAGATAAAGACTGAAAAGAATGTAAACAAGAGATACTGTTATCATTTGAAGACACTAAAAAGTTACTTTTTTTTTTTTTTTTTTTTGCTATCAGATGAATTAAACTAAGCATCAAAAATCATCCTCACATTGAATTGATTGAAATTTGAATTTTACAATTTAAAATTAAATATAACAACACAAAAGAATCTTACAGTTATGCTTTATTGCTGGAACTTATTAAAACTTACTAAATCACAATGTATTAATGTACAATGAAATAGCTCGAGCTTTTCATTTTCGCAACTTTTTATGCATTCATATATAATAATTCTTAAATAATTAATTGAATAATCGAATAATTAATTATTAAACAATTAAATAATTAATTATTTTAACACTGATATCCTTTACATACCATTCTGATGCATATATTAAAATCCTGAAATCGAAACAAAAAGTGCTAATTTCAAAAAAAGCGCAATAAAATATTAATGGATTGTTTTTTCCATTCATTTGGCTTGAAGCATTAATTGAAATAAGCCTTAGAAATTTTAGCATCTCAAATTTTACAAGAATAGATTTGCATTTTCCTCGCATTAATTTGACGCAACTAAATCACATTAATTAGCGATGAAATTTTATTCGCATATACACGTAGGATAATGGTAATACATGTTAGTGAAGAAATTACAAGTTATTAATAGATCGCATTTTAATTAATAGTACAGCCAGGCTTTGCTTTTCGACATAAAACAACGCACGTGTGTACAGCGGGACCTACGTATACTTTTTCGGTCCCACCGTGACCGACCGTAGCACGTTCGTTACGAATATCAGCCTGAAAAGAGAATTAAGAAAGTAATACAGGTAAGAAAATTAGCTAATGTTTAAGTGAAAACAGAATGGATAAATTCAATATTCGATGTTAACACTTACCTTACCAAGAATCTCTTTACCATCGATGATTAATACGGCAGGAGAAATGTTGCCTTTATGATGATCTACGTGTACTGGAATCCATTCTTTGGCACCAAATTGAGCTGCTTCCTTAAATGGCTTCCAGGCGTAATCGAAACCACGTATCTGTTCCGGAAGTTCAAATAGAACTTGGATTGAACCGATATTTTTACGATATTCATGGCCACCCCAACCAAAACATGCTGCAATTTTACCACCGTCGTTCCAAATACGACCCATAACTGGTTCACCAGATTGATACCATAACGCCACGTATTGATTCGGATTCTCATCAGATAAGGTACTAAGAGCACTGAAATTTGCTCATTGCTAACTCATTGCTCATTGCAATTTGCAAAAACAGTGCAAATTTAGGACAATGAGTGGTACCGGTTGAGAGCCTGGACTGGTTTGCCAGTTGTTGGCCATGGATCACCATAACGGAAATCTGCCCATTCATCAAGCGTAACACGAACAACCGGTTTCGGTGGTCCAGCACTACATTCGTGACAAACACAGTTCGGTGGTCCACCCTTTAGTTCCCGCACGATAATAAGCATATCATTCAGCGCACCGCCCGAAACCTCTTCCACTTTTCCATCATGCGAAAATCGCGCTTCAATAATTGCAATAATTATTTCATAGGAAAATGAGAGTGGATTAGTCAGTCGATGGATTAAGTTGAGAGAAATGGTTGATTTCAAATCAATCTGTCGTGATTTCTCCACTGACCGATTTCAGTTTTATTATCAACGTAGCCAAGGAGTGGTCCTTCATTTCGATCGTTCCAGAAGATAGGGAACGAATCACCGCAGCGCAATAATTCAGCTCCTTTTTCAAATTTCTCGAAGCGATCTTTATATTTAATCCAATTATACCAAAAACCTAATGTTAAATGATCGCCTTTGTACTGCAACACCTGAAAATGGACAAGTGCCCAGCAATGGTACTTCAAACAAAAAAGGTTAGTTTCCAGTCTAATCGATAAAAGAAAAGACCTGGATCTGTCCACCAAGATCTTTGGCACCAGTTAGCTCAGCCTTGTTATACGGAAACGAGCATTCGATAACACCACCATTGTTCCATGCTCGTCCGTGTATCGGTTTACCATGCTTGTACCATAAGGCTACATACATATTTTGTTGTCCAGTGGCTCGGACCGGATTATCAGGAAAAGGTGAACCAATCGGTCCAAAAGCCCAAATATCCTCCTTAGCTGGCGGGTTCGGCATCTTTCTAATAGCACAATGAAATTTCGAATCCAAATGAATTATCTTTTATACACCGTTAATTAGTTAAGATTTCACATAAACTCAGAATTTTATGAATTTTGAGTTCATACCTGCTGCATATATGGAAATATTTCCCATTTCCTATGCAAATTTTTGATTATTTCTGATCTCAAAGTATTCAAATTTTTGATTATTTCTGATCTCAAAGTATTCAAATTTCTGATTATTTCTTCTCAGTAGAAAAGATATCCGTCGTTTTTGTTAATCACTTTTTTCTTGGTTCACTTCGGAGGATGGAAAGCCTGGACGGAAATCACAGCAGTGATCCGTAAATGTAAAAGGTTAACAAAAAAAGTCGAAATGTTATCGAAATGTATCGAAATGTTAACAAAAGAGTGTTTTTAGTTTTGAGATGAATATATTTCCGAATAAATTTGTTTTTAGCTACAGGTTTATGCATATACTTGCACATTTGCATTTTAAAGTGAAAGAAATGATTTTCTTTATGAGTTTCTTGTGCAAGTGGCAGAAAGTTGCAAATTCTTCATTTCCATTTCAAACTTGGGTAATTAATCATTGGATTTATCCAGAAACAATAACGTCGCATAATCATTAAGATTACAAAACAAAAATTAATATTAAGGCTAAGGTTCAAAAAACACGTCGCCAATAAAATGAGTCATTAAAAGACAAAAATCTGAAGTTCTAATGGATCAAAAATGGAAGCAATTTATTGTAATATTTTAATTGATGATGGAATTTTAAATTTTAATTTCGTTGTAATTGGTCGTTTTGTTGCTTCCTGGGTCAAGTCCGGTAGTATAATGTTATTTTATCTGTTGTAGTGTCTCAAAGGATTTCTTATTATTTATCCTCTTCATCTATCAGCAGTTGAAAGACATTCGTTGATTTCATTTGAATTGGATATGAATTAATTCATATACATGGCTGTTTTTTTAAAAATGTTGTTCACTTCCTCGTACGTGCTTATTGTTTTGGCTTCATTTTCTATACCGATTATAATATTATCTGCATACAAGTTTCATTAACTTTTCTTGCTAATACTGAAAATACTGTTCTCAAATGATATTTGATTACTGCTGCAAGTAGAAATGGTGAATATTGCATTTTGCTAAATTCCTCAGATGCGTCATTTGATTTGGCCATTTTTCCTCTGATAGTAAAAAGAAACTTAGCACACTGAATTTGACCGAGATGTGAATACTTCAACGCATCGAGCTCCGACGATGACATCGCAAATATTCCCCAAATCAAATGATATGCAAAGCTAGAAGATATCATACTAACAGTTGTGCTTATTTGCATATAGCATGTCATTTACTTGTCATGTATGGGCGAATAACGAAAAAGTAATTTAACAGGTCTGCAAGTAAACACAAAATTGATAATTTTATTCACTAAAATGAAAGAAACAGCAAAGAGATGGAAGAAGAAGGATACTATTATGGAATTGAGAAAAAAAATTAACAACTTATAAGCAAGTAATAAATAATAACAGTAATAAAATGTTATCATTAAAATAAGGACTAAGCATAGAAATATAACTTATCAGTTTAAAATGTGCCTTTCAGCTTCTTTCATGATTCATCTTATGTAATTTCAAATACCGATAATCCAGGAGACCTTTACCGCAGGTAGTACAGTAGAAGAGCGGTCTATTTTTGTTGTGAGTTGCCATGTGGTTTTTCAAATGTTGTTTTTGTCTGAAACTTTTATTGCACATCGGACAACTGTACGGCTTCACATTAGTGTGAGTTATCATATGAACTTCCTTGATATCTAATCGAGAGAAACTTTTCCCGCATATCGAACAATTGTACAACTTCTCACCGGTATGAGTCATCATATGCCTTTTCATATCTGTCATGATCTTTCCACATAATTCACACTGCAGTTTCTTCGTTTTTGATTTCTTCTCTGTGAGTCCTTTCGTACTCTTTTGTTTAACGCTCTCTTCTTTGACTGTTAAGTTCATCTTGACTGTCAAATTTTGACCGTTAAATTCATTTGTATTTTTAGCGACTATTTTGGCTTTCGGCATTTTATTGGCCACTTCGGCTAATAACAACAAATTTCCCATTTGTTCGTTATTCAATCCCTGTACTGATAAATCCAACAGCTTTGTT
>NW_018108825.1:16377-21735 GCF_000183805.2 Loa loa | reverse complement strand
ATCTGTCACCATTCGGATCATCATCATCTGTGGGGGTCATGATTTTTTTTTACACCAAAAATTTGCTTAATTTATTTTAGTACATTGTACTATATGATGATGATGATGATGTAAGATGGAATATTATTTTTTATTAAATTTATTTTATTTTATTAAATTTAAATTCCATTCTTAATCTATTCTTTATTGGAATAATATAATCAATCGTCAATTATATTTTTTATTAAATTTAAATTCCATTCTTAATCTATTCTTTATTTAAATAATATAATCAATCAATCAATTATATTTTTTATTAAATTTAAATTCCATTCTTAATCTATCCTTTATTCAAATAATATAATCAATCAATCAATTATATTTTTTATTAAATTTAAATTCCATTCTTAATCTATTCTTTATTCAAATAATATAATCAATCGATCAATTAATCAATCAATCATCAATCAATGATGGTTATGCTTATAATAAAGATTGAGAAATGAATTGAAATTATGCAAGGAGAAAATTTTAACCTTAAGAAAACATTTATTTTTATATAATTTTATTACAATAAATATTAACAAACCTTTTTTATCATTTTGTTGTTGTGTAATCTCTTCGGTATGTTCATGTGAACTTCGTGATGAATTTTCTTCATTTGTTGATAAACTAATTCGACGATCACTTTCTAAAAATTATTTCCAAAACATTTAAGTAATTTAAAGTAATTTATGAAGTTATTTTATTATTTCTATCAATAATTTCAAAATAAATAAATTTGTTAATTGAACTTTCTTCTTTTCTTTAAATATTATCATTTCTCAATGTTATATATATATTTTGTTTTTTTTGTACTTAAATAATAAAAAAAAATTACAAAAATTATTTAAATGATATGATGCGTAAAAGATCATTTAAAATTAAATGCTAACATTAATTATCTTTTATACATTTTATAAATTTAATTTAAAATAGAAGGAAAAAAAAAGTTACGATGAATTGAAAGATTGACATCCGTAATACTTTGTATACTACTTGCTCTTTGTTGTTGTTGTTGTAAGGTAAACATATTAGAAAGAATAGACCAACGTCGATTTGACATTAATTTATCATAATTTAATGTACCACCACTAATTCCTTTATTACTTCGTGAACGTTGTATTGTCTTCAAATTAATAAATTTTATTTGAAATGAAATTAATATTTCATTGTGAAATCTTTTTTTAAAATAACAAAACAAAAAATATTTTATAAAATTTTACTTAAAATGAAATTTCACATCAAAAGTTTTGATATTTCAAAATTTCCTATGATAATTTAAATGTTTGTATAAATTCAATTTTTATATTAAATAGTAAATTTGTTACATTTAGATATATTTGCAAAAAAAATTTTATCAAATTAAAATTTAAAATATTCAACAGAAAAAAATTAATTTTATCAATTTTTAATTATGAAAAAAAAAAACGAAAGTTTTTTTAAGGTATTATTATCATTGATATGATCAGTGAAAGAAATTTTTAAAATATTTAAACCTGAAATGTTTCTCTTAAGAAGGCGGTAATTTCATTAAGCAAAAGACATGCTAAAAATAAAATAACTGGTGGACAACGTTCGCCACTTTCATCATTTACAATTCCTGAAATTTTCCATCTTTTTTTTTTTTTTTTTGAAATATTTCTTTAAAACAATCTCAATGATGAATATATGTTATTCATTTTTAATTATTTTAAATTAATAAAACCTGAAATAGATTTTTTTTCAAATTTAATCATATAAAATGCGAAAAAGGGGAACCTTCGTCGAAGAAATCTTCTAAATTATCATGTATGATAAGTTCATGTCGATTTAAATCAGCCTTTTTGGATGGAGTTTTATTAACCATTGCTCCATTTGCTTCCATAATTTTATAAATTCGTTCACCAAGCTAAAAATTTCCCAACCATTACAATTTAAAATAGCAAAAAGTTAAGCGGGAAGAAAAAAAAATTGGAAAAAAATTAATTAACTTTTAGCATGAGAAAAATTGATTTAAAAAATTAAAAAAATCATTTTTCGTTTAATCTAGAAAAAAAAATTAAAAAAAATTTAAAATCTAAAATTAAAATTTAATGTCATTTCAAAATAAAATTAATTAGAATTGCAATTTATTAACGTCAAAATTTCAAATAAAACGATTAACTAAAAAAAAAAAACAAACAAACAAATATTTTTATTTTATCTATTATACTGCAAAAATGATATGTTATTAAATTTTTCAAAAATTATCAATTTATCAAACCTGACATCCCCAATCATAGAAACAACGTGCAGCTGCACGTTGCATCATATGCAATCGACGTGTTGCACTTGGCGTTCCACGACTTCCAAAAGTATTTCCAATAACGAAAGCACTTAATTGACATGCATTATTTGAACGTATCCATTCAGGCCAATCACCTAAATTTAAATTTAATTTAACAAATCCTTTTTTTCTTTTGCAATTATTTAAAACATTTATAGAATAAGATAATTAATTCATTTAAAATATTAATATCATACCTTTATTACATCGATTAACAAAAAGAGCACATTCGAGAAGAAGTGATGCTCTTGCAAGCACAGGTGATTTCAAATCTAATAATGCTACCAGAAGTGGAGGATCCGGATAACTTCCTGGACGACATGTTTCAAGAAAAATGCAAAACGTCGTACACCTTCTTGGATACCACGTAAATTGACAAATTTACGTGATGGAAGATTTAAAGTTGCTAAAGAGGATCGTTTTGGATGTAATAATTCTGAAATTAAAAAAAAAATTAAGATAAAGTTAAAAATTATTTCCCTTAAAATTTTATTTCCAGAAAAATAGTTAATCAAAAATTTTTGGGAATGCTGATTTAAATGTTCAGGGCGAAAATTTTCTTTAGTTCATGTAATATACAAGCATTTTATTAATTGAAATTTAATATTCAAAATTTGAAATTTTTCATTTCAAATTATAATTTAAATAATTGAAATAAAAGTTTTGCAACCTTGTTTATCTTCCATAGATTCGGTAGACTTTTGATGTGTTATAACGATTTTTGATGATGGCGGTTTTTGTACTATTAAACCTTTTGAACGACGTTCATCATGCGTGGAAATTCCTCCATTCTAAGTATGCATATATATATTTAAAAACAATTAAAGTAAAAATAAAATTTTAAAAATTTTTAAAATTAAAACTTTAAAAATTGTTAAACAATAAGAAATGAAATAAAATCATACCACAATATATTTTGAATTTTAATAATTTTTAAAAATTTTAAATTACTCATTCAATATACGCTAATATTTGTGCGTTATTTTACACCCGAAAAACAATGACACTTTTTCTGTGATAATAAACTACATCAGTAATTTTTTGTTGCACTGATAATTAATTAAGAGGCGAGAATCTGATTCAGTAAATATGGGTAGTTTTAGAAATAGTTCCGAATACAACTATTTTTTATTCATCGGATGACGATAATTTTACCCATCAATATCAAGTGTGCCGCTTAATTAATTAATTAATTGGTTAAGTTGCTAAAATGTTCAATGTATATTTGAAATAGAAAAAATATGTCCAAATTATTTTCGACGACAGTGTGCCGTTTAATTAATTAATTAATTGGCTAAGTTGTTAAAATGTTCAATGTATATTTGCGATAGAAAAAATATGTCCAAATTATTTTCAAAATTATTTTTATTAAATTGAGTTTGATGAAAAATAAATTAAATTACAGTAAAATTGTTAAACTAAAAATTTAAAAAGTGCTAAATATTTCAATGAAAAGTATTTATTGTTTTCCATTATTCGAATAAAAATTTGAAATTGTTCACTTACCTGACTTTTATCATCATCATTGATTTCAATATCTGAACCATTATCATCATTATTATCAGGTCGTACTGATTTTAACAAGTTCAGAGCTAAATAAATAATAATAGTAATTAAATATAAACATTTTGAACTGTTAATGAAAGAAAAGATTTGCTAATATTTCGTTATCAACAAAAAGTTTGTCAATATATCTTTTCATATTTAAATTGTTTTAAAAACAAAATAAAATACATAATTCATAATGTTTCATCATTATCATAATCATATCAATTTTAATGATATAAATTTCTTAAAATTTAGTTAACCAAAAGAATTGTTATCAATTATCAAAATCAATTTGATCATTGATCTAATGCAATTTTTTTGTGATAATATAATTAAGCTAAAGCGTATTGTCTGTTGAAAAAAAAATTAAGAATATCAGTTTTAATATTGTTGAATATATTCAATTAAGAATTTTTTTAACTGATTTATTCAACTACTTTACGAAAGATTTTTTATGATCCTATTTTTGTTATCAGATTATCATGATTATTATCAATTTTTAACCAAATGATGCTTCAATTAAAACTGATAAAAAACTATGATATTCAAATGAATGTAAATTTTGCAGCAATTAATTTTTTTTTTCTGTTTTTTAAATTTTATCATTCACCAAAATGAAGTTTGCCACCAATTCGCTTTTTCCCAGCACTGAAAGGTTGCAAAGATGTAGCAGATAAACTTGTGATAATCACTTCATCATTTGTTTGTATGTTTCTTGGAGTAGAAGGTGATGAATCCAAATCACTTTCATCAGTATTTGAAATCTGTAACTATATGATAAGAGGGTAATCCATGATAAGATAAAGCTTGCGGCTATGCAGCAATGCAAAGTAGCCTATTCATCTCAAATGTTCAATATTTTCAAAACACTTCTATAAATTTAAATTTAATCAATTTTATTATTAAAATGTTTTTTTCTTTTTTTAGCAACGGAATTGAACTGTTTATTTTATCAGGTTATCAAGTTATTATCACTTGCTAATTTTAATCATGCAATATTTTAGAGAAACTTGCGAAAAAAAAAACGAAATATCATCGATTGATAGTTTCTAATTTAGTGATATATAATTAGAGATAGCTGAAATTGTATATTGATCACAGGGTACTACTTATTTTACACATACTAGTACACGTATGACGTACAATTCCAGCGCTAATATCGACTCATTACGCTGATAACACGTGTGATATTTCAAAATAATACATTGGTATATTTTAAATAAAAAACTGATATATTTTAGGTTTTCACAGCGAAAAAAGCATAAAAATAAAATAGAAAAATAATTTAAAAAAGAATAAATTAATTAAAGATAAATTTAAAAACAAATTAAAACTCATTCATGTTATATATCAAAATTAATTTAACTAATCATTTGAATTTAACTTTGTTTTTTTTTCCATCATATTGTCAAAAAATTAATTTTTAATTTAATGTTAAAATGAAAATTAATTAGTAATGTGCTCATTAAATGATTGTAATTGAC
>NW_018108825.1:12204-16111 GCF_000183805.2 Loa loa | reverse complement strand
AAGATATGAAATTACTAAACTATAAAATTTCAAAATTTTACAAAATTCGGCTAAACAAAAATATTGCAATTCTTGTATTACTAACAAATTTGCATTAGTGATAATAATAATAATAAAATTCACTAATATTAACATCCTAAATTAATAGTACCAATAATTTCCAATATAGAAGATCATAAATTCAAATAATTTTTACATGCAAAAAAAAACAAAAAGAAACTGTTCATCATTTTTCTTTTTTTTCTTTTAATGATTTTTTACTTAATTTTTAATTTCATTTACTAAATTAATACTTATTCTAATAATGCTAAATGTTTGTTTTTATTTGTCTTTAGCTAATTAATCAAATTGGACTCATTTTTTTTTTTTAAACAGATTTTATCCATAGTTTATTTCTAACTGTAATATTTAGGGTTTAAAATTTTTTAAATATTATCGATTACTATTATTGCTTTTATTATTACTATTTGTCATTGATGAAATTAATTAGCATTAATTACTTTCGCAAACTATCAATGATAGAATAATTTAGTATTATTAGCATTGCCATTAATTACATCAAAATTATAGTGCTTTTAAATAAAACAAATAAAGAAAAGTAATGCAAATTAAGTAGTATAATTAATTTTAATTAATTTTACAAAAAATTCAAAGTGTCATTATTGGTTGACGAAGTGACAATCAACAAAATTAAGCAAATTTTTTTTAGTGTTAATTAGTTGAAATTTTACAAAAATATTTTAATGTTACTATCAAAGGTATGCATTCCATTCAAATAAAAGAAAAATATACGGAAAAAAAAAAGAAAAAGTTTTTTTTTTTTTTTTGCGGCACGTAAAACATGCAGGTATGTGAGTTTTGGAATTAATTTAAATATTCTTGCATGTTTATGAGTATGTGTATGTATGTATATGTGCATGTATATGTATATGCATGCATGTGTATGTGCATGTATATGTATGTGTGCGCAAATGACTAAACTAAACAAGCAATGAGAAACATGCCATCCTTTCTTAGTGTCCTTTCTCTTGTCATATTTTCAGGAAATTGGAAATCTAACAGATATTTCAATGAAATGAACAAATTATTTAAAATATCAAATTTCATTTAAAAATGAAATATAATGTCCATTAGAATTGATGAAATAATGAAGTTTAAAAATTGTCTAATTTAAATATCGCTTTTCTTTTTTTTTCACATTATTGAAAATGAAATTTTAAAGAAATATCTGGAACTGGAAGTTAAACTAGATAATCCGGTTGGTATCTGGAAGTTAAACCAGATAATCCGGATGGTATCTGGAAGTTAAACTAGATAATTCGGATGGTATCTGGAAGTTAAACTAGATAATCCGGATAGTATCTGGAAGTTAAACTAGATAATCCGGATAGTATCTGGAAGTTAAACTAGATAATCCGGATGGTATCTGGAAGTTAACTAGATAATCCCGATGGTAAATTTGGCTTTATTGAGATATCTGGGAATAAACTGGGTAAAAAATAATAGATGAAAATGGCAAAGAATTTTTTGAACAAATTAGAAATGATATTGTTACTAATCATTGATGAAATATAAAAAAATGATGATTTATAGTTTACAGGAAATTTATGATAATATTAGTAGTGATGCTATCATAACAATTCACAAATACTATATCAGGATAGTTGGATAATAACCTGAGATAATCCGGTTTATTATGAATTAAACAAAAAAACTACATTGTTTGCAAATGATTGATAAATTAACTATGACAAATTAATTGCAGTATTGGAATAATTTTAATTAATTCTAAAATAAGTCTACAATAATGTTATTGAAGAGGCTAAAATTTAAAGACCCAAAGAATAAATTGATATGAGAAATTTAGAAATTAGATCAATTAGTTTAATTAGTCAGTAAATATTTAGGAGAAGAGAGTGAAAAAAATGTTGAAAGGACACTAAAGAAGTGCAGTATAATATTACACTTATAATTTACTCGTTGTCATCGTTGTTTGCGAATTTTCGTTCGGATAGAAAGATTTCAGGGAGTGGACACAGTAAGGATGTGCGACGGGAAGAATACAGCTGTGACGTACCGCTAAAAAAAAACAATGAATTGTTTGTTTCTGTTTTTTTTCTTTTTTTTTAACATTTAATTTAATGATATCTTATTGATAATAAATTTTTATTTTAAGTTTAATTTTTAAAATATCAAAATTTTACAACTTACACATCAAGAAATTGACTTTGATTTTCGGATGGTCGTCCATCTAATAAAGCACTCAAACCTACACGTCGAAATGAATTACCATGTTGTTCTTGAATAAATGCTACAAATAGTCGTACATCTTGATATAAACTCTGAAATTTATCAGGATAAAACAGGATCGGAAAATATTGGTAAATGATAAAACAGGACACACACAAAAAAAAATATTATATAATGAATTTTAATTTGATTTAAGAGCTAAATATTACAATTTTAACATTTATCGTTTGCAAAATTATAGATATTTTAGTGAAATGTAAATAAAATAAACTTTAACTTTTTCAAATATGAAATGACAAGAATGAAAAAAAAACAAAATAATTTTAATTTTTTAAAAATTGGTAGAATTAAAATTTTATCAAAGAAATTTACATTTTATAAATTTAACAGCTAACCATATTTTCAGGTTGTAAAAGTTCATTCATTGCATTCATCAATTTTGATACTACTGGTTTAAGTATAACTTTAATAACTATTCCTTCAATTCCTTTTAAACTTTCATTAAAATTATTTTCATATGATGGTTTGGAAGAATCGGATACTGTAGTTCGATGATGTGGTGATGAGCTACTTCGTGTACGATGAATTCCAGCTGTAAATTAAAAATTATCTTTAAATGAAAATTATTCAAAACTAATAATTTTTTTAGAAAAGAATGTTCGCTTTTTTTTCAAAATAAATTGAAAATTATTCGAAATTAATAATTTTTTTTTTAGAAAAGAATGTTCGTTTTTTTTTTTCGAAAAGAAAATTTATTTTCAAAAATTTTAATAATATTAAAAATCGGAATTTTTTTTTTGAAAAAGAAATATAGAGGTGTAAATTTTACAGCATTATTCCATGATGAATTTTAGGATAAGTAAGGAGTATAGTTTGAGTAATCATAAATAATAACATAATAAAATACAACGAAGTATTCATGTCAACATTCATATCATTCATGTCAAGATTAAATCAGAAGGTTATATATAGCATCAAACATGGAATACTTAGTCTATACTTATATAGTTAAGTAAATTGTTTTGCACTAATTACATAGGGATAGTCTATACTTATATAGTTAAGCAAGTAAATTGTTTTGCACTAATTAAATAGGGATAATTTTTAATAAGCAGTTTTAATATAACAACCGGAAAAAATGCTTACCGGTTACGCCACATCTACAAAAACCTGTTACCGAATGTAATGTATCAATTAGCATTTGTGCATTATACTCTTCAATATGGTTAATCAATAAATTACGGAAAATTTCCGGATTAGTATAAGAAATGGTTGCAAGAATGGTTCGTGCCTTAATTCTCAAAAAATCACTTTGCTGTGATCGTAAGCCATCATTACATCCATATGGACAACCTAGCCATAAATATGTCCTGAAAATTTTCCAATATTATTTGTTGAATTTTATAAATTATATTCAACAGGTAAACAACAAAGAAAAAAAGTAATATAAATATCGTAACGATTAAGAAATTATGGTAATTATTGTGATTAAAAAAAGTAATATAAATATCGTAACGATTAAGAAATTATGGTAATTATTATGATTAAAAAAAGTAATATAAATATCGTACGATTAAGAAATTATGGCAATTATTGTGATTAAAAAAAGTAATATAAATATCGTAACGATTAGGAAATTATGGTAATTATTATGATT
>NW_018108825.1:7742-12131 GCF_000183805.2 Loa loa | reverse complement strand
AGTAAATTGTTTTGCACTAATTAAATAGGGATAGTCTATACTTATATAGTTAAGCAAGTAAATTGTTTTGCACTAATTAATAGGGATAATTTTTAATAAGCAGTTTTAATATAACAACCGGAAAAAATGCTTACCGGTTACGCCACATCTACAAAAACCTGTCACCGAATGTAATGTATCAATTAGCATTTGTGCATTATACTCTTCAATATGGTTAATCAATAAATTACGGAAAATTTCCGGATTAGTATAAGAAATGGTTGCAAGAATGGTTCGTGCCTTAATTCTCAAAAAAATCACTTTGCTGTGATCGTAAGCCATCATTACATCCATATGGACAACCTAGCCATAAATATGTCCTGAAAATTTTCCAATATTATTTGTTGAATTTTATAAATTATATTCAACAGGTAAACAACAAAGAAAAGAAAAGTAATATAAATATCGTAGCGATTAAGAAATTATGGTAATTATTATGATTATGATTATTATTTGGAAGTTATGATAGTCATTATGATTATGATTAGGATTATGATTTAGTAATTATGATCCGAAATGAAATTAAAACAACGGTTTCATTATAAATCAACTATTTCCAACGAAATAAGCCTATAAACCGGATATTTTCCCTAATTAATTAGCTAATTAATAAGACGAAAAGAAATGTAAACATTATTCATTTTAAGTAAAATATACTGGAAATGATAAGATAATGAATTAATTACTATTTATTGATATCAAAAATATGGAAAGGAAAAACTGAAATACCTAAGGACTATATTAATGCAATCATCGAAAAATGATTGTAATTCTGTTTCAGGCATTTCCAATAAACTTTCACATATATTTAATGCTAATTCATAAATTCGAACGGATGAACGTCGTTCGATAGCAAAATTAATTGCTTTTAATAAAATGATAAAACTAATTTGTCCATTTTGTTCGATGAAATTTGTACTTCCAGGTGCCTAAAAATCGATTATATAATATGAAATGGAATTTAAATAATTTGAATAAAACCGGAAAAAATTCAATTTAAATGAATTGAGTTTATTTTTTTTAGTAAAATATGATGGAATAATGCAAAACTATATCCGATTGTATATTATTTATTACAGTCTTATTCAAATTTTATTAAAATTTAAGCAGCAATTAAAATTTTTGATTTTGCTATTAAACATTTCTTTTTAAAATAAAAGCAAATTACTTTAACTCATTAAACATGCAAAAATTATGCAAATATTTTTCTCTAAAATTTTTTAAAATGTAAATTTCTAAAATAATATAAATTTTATTAAATTTTTATATCATTTATGATATATGATTGATAAATTTTATAAACCTCAGGAAAGAATTGTGAAGTGCAAAGTTCATTGGTAACTTGTTTAGGTAATCCGATAATAGAACTACTTCTTGCATCACGTGTTGAAAGACCATCAGATGAATTTGTTCCTGATGGATCACTTCTGTTAAAAAAAAACAAAAACAAATATTGTAATAGCATTAACAAATAAAACGTATAAACCGGAAAAAAAAGACGGAAAAAAACCGGAAAAGAATTGTCCTGCTCATTTAATTAAATTTCATAATGCTGTATTACATTAAATGACCAAAGACAAAAAAAAAAGAAAAAATACATCCAATTTATTGTTTCGTTTCAAAATTTTTTAAAAAAAAAGAAAAAAATTTAAATTAAATGAATCAAACTATTTTACTTTTCTCGTTCCAAATGTCCACGATTACTACGAGTTTTATCAATGCTTCCTGATATCATCATATCATTTCGTCTTGATAAAGCTGTTGTTTGTAGCAATGAATCAGATGATAAACTATAGCATCTATAAATTAAATTTTAGCAATTAATTAGAAAAGATTTCTCTTCTACAGATTAATGAGTTCTTTGAAGAGAGCTATGATGATAACATGATAATAAAAATTTCTTAAATGATAAAGCATACTTAGGCTTTGAGAATGCTAGATTTTAAGCTAACTTTGCTAATTATCATGATGTATTGTATTGAATAAACGCATATTTCTTTAAGCTAATTTGCTAATTATCTGCAAACATTATATTGAAAAAAAAGGGAAAAAAAACAAAGAAGCTTATTTGCTTAGGCTAATTTCTTTAATTACTTTAAAGATTATATTTTAGAAAAGAAAAAAAAACGACATACTTATTGCTAAATCGAAAAGATGAAATATTTTGTTGCCTCATATTAAATTTATTTTCTTCCAACTTTTTAGCAACATCTCCTAATTGTAAATCATCCCATGCTAATGGTCGATATTGAATTTTATCCAAAAATTTTCGATTTTCCTAAAAAATTAAAAAAAAATTTTTTTGAATTTAATTATAGCAACAATTATAAAATATTAGTGAAAAATGAAATTTAAAATTTCCTAAAATTTTTCGTTTCATTTAATTATAACAATAATTATAAAATGTTAGTAAAAAGTGAAATTTAAAATTTCCTAAAATTTAAAAATTTTTTTTCATTTAATTATAACAATAATTATAAATATTAGATAAAAATGAAATGGATAAATTTAAAAATGAAATGAATGATTCGAAAATAACTTTAACCATTTTGCTCGAATATAATTTTAAACGTGGAATATTTAGCATTGAATTAGTACGTGAATGTAAACGATATGTGATATTTTGCGAATTTCGATATATTTTAATTTCGAATAAACGATTTAACAAATATTTTAACGCCCAATAAACACCATTTTCAGCCCAATATTTAATTAGAAGACAACGAATAACAGCTACATCCATATATGTTGCTTCTTGTGGATCAACAAATGACTGTAATTACAAATTAATTATATTAAATTAAAGAACAAAGAAAAATGAATTTTAATTTTAAAACAATATTGTAATATTAATTAACTAATTAATTGCCAAATAATTAATTTATCTCTTTTTTCCTCCCTCATTTAAAAGTTTTTTAAATTCAATTTCACTTTATTAGCAAGTTTTATTCAAATTTTAAATGAAATCGTTTAGTTTTTTGCAATTTTTTTTTTAAATTAATTAAAATTTCCATTTTTACCTGTTGTTGTTGCATCGCATCATAATCTTCTGAAATATTTTCCAATGGATCAAATACATTCATTGGTTCAGTATTTTCCTGTATTCTAATTATTGTTGCATTGGTTGGTTTTGAAATTACTTCTTCTGCAATGTCACCAATGTCTAATAGCATACGGTATTTTTTTTTTCCAATGACTGTACAATAAGAAGAGAAATGAAAAAGAAAAAAAAAAAAATTTGAAAAATAATCAAATTTTCAAATTTACAAGCAAAAGCTTTTAACAACTTATCAGTACTTTGTTTGAATTCCGGTAAACCAATACCGGAATGAGTTGTGGAAATAGTGGGAATAATTTTGAAACGTGAAGCAACCGGATGATGATTGCATTTGCAAGTATTCACCGTTGAATTATCGCAATGTACTATCGTATGACAACTTTCACAAGCAATCTCAAATTTAATTTTAGTAAAATGCTAATTAATGAAATGTAATTAAAATAATTAAAGTCGGATAGAGCACCTTATTTGGCAAAAAAAAAAAATACTGAATTCATTAGATATTTAAGTAAATGATTACTTAGATGTTTTTTTTATTTGAAAAATTAATAAAATTTGGAATGAAATGATTGTAATGAAAACAAATAAATCATATGATATTAGAATATCCCGAAAAAAAAAAAAGATTCTCGAAACTTTTGGATAGTGATAGAATCTGTTTAATTTTATTTTAATTTCAAATTTTGAAATTTAAATATACCTTATGACCATTATGTGAAATATTTTCATTATCCGCTGAAATACCGGAACATATTTCTTGCAATACTACCAATGGCGCTTTTTCCGCCGACATTTCCGCATCATTCATTGCATTGCTAAGTGATTTATCATCCGTAAAATTAAGTGCATCCTCAAGTTCTGTCATACCTTTGCATAAACCTGAAAATAAAACAAAAAAAAAAAAAAGAAAAGAAAAGGAAGAAAGTCATAGGATTTTTATTTTTAATGTCAAATGACAAATTATGTGACAACAAAATTTATGAAATTTTATTATATGGTGACAAAACTTGTTATAATTTCATTTTTTATCTTTCCAAAATTTTGGAAATTTTTAAAAATTTATGAATTAATATGTTAAATTTACTTATAATTATAAGACAAACTTGGTGATTTCTCATCAAATGCTGTCGTATGACTTTTTGTAAATATTAATGGAATATCATTTGTTTGATAATCACTAATACTTCGAACAATTGAACATGATCGATCCATTTCCAAATTATTTAATGACTTAAAATACATTGAAAAAATGTAAGTAAAGGATTCGGAAAGTTTCGTGTAATTTTTGAAAT
>NW_018108825.1:2342-7216 GCF_000183805.2 Loa loa | reverse complement strand
AAAATACATTGAAAAAATGTAAGTAAAGGATTCGGAAAGTTTCGTGTAATTTTTGAAATATTTTTACAAAAATTTAAAACAAAAAATTTATTTTAAAAATTGACCAAAATTTGATGTTTATTTGTTTATTTGTTTATTTTATAAATATAAGAATAGATAGATTTATTTAAGCATTACCTTTTTTACCGATAATTGTTGTTGTTGTTGTTGTTGTTGTTGTTGTTGATTAGTATCTGAGGTAGAAGCTATTTGAGGTGAAATAATTTTAATTTCTTCATCTTCTTTTTGTTTATTTAAATTTGAAAGAATTGCTAAATAGGGACGAGGTGGTTTAGGAGGTGGTATATCGGTATATGCTGGTAGATTGACAATTTGCGCCGGAACATTTGATAAACGTCGTGTCATTGTTTCATCTCTATCACCTAAAATTTTCCTTTCATTTTTTATTAAACAATTATATGAATTGATAAATTTCCTAAAATAACATTTCTACAAATATTTACATCAATTAGATTTTCATATTGCATATCATTAAAGCAAATTTGAATTTGCATATTGAAAGATGAACCATCTTTTTTAATTTTATCAATTAATTAGAATCGTTAAATCAGATATTATCATTTATCGCAGTATTAAAGCTAACTAATACTATTCTAATTAATTAACTAATTAATTAATATTGTCGCATTGGATAAATCCCTAAATTAAATGATAAAATTTAATCATTTAAAATTATACCAAGATATATTCCTTGAGCTGAAGAAGATGGTTGTGCTTTCTTGGTGATCGCAATAAACGGAAAATGTGTACGACGTTGTTTTACCGGAGCACAGAAACATAATACTTCCGGTTGCCGATACTGTAACATTGTACAAATTAGTTGATTTAATTGCTAACTAATTAATTAATTAATTAATGCGCATAATAAAAATAAGTATCCAATCTAATCTGAAATAAAAATGCTCATTACTATTTTTTGTCAAAATAATTATTTTCTGATAAAAAAATTATTAATATATTTTAAACGAAAAAAAAACCAAATGATTTCCACCTGTCGGAGTGATTGCCAAATTTTTATGCCACTTTCTAGACGAAAATTTGTTGTTAAATCGTTTTCATTGATCACATTTAATAATGGAGTAATCATATACACGAATAATTGTATACTGCTAATAGAAAATGCATATTGTCGTATGGCTTGTGCAGGAAAATCTGTTGATCCAATTAAACTCTAAAATTAAATTAATTTTGTAATTGAAATAAAAAAAGAGAATAAAGTGTTTCGTCGCTTTTTTTTCTTTTAAATATAAATTTAAAAATAATATTTTACAAATGATAATATGTTGTTATTGTTTTTGAAGAAATTGAAAAGATAATGTGATAAATTAATTTGCATACGATGCTAATGAATTGAGTCCTCCTTTGATAAGAGTAATTAATTTAAATAAAATTTGTTTAAAATTTTGCAATATTTCAATTTTTTGGTGAGATTTTTAGCATTTTGATGAAATATTTAAGAAGATAAAAAAGTGAACAGATAACATGCTTATCCGAGAAAAAAACAAATGATAAGTAAATTTGTTGAATGATAAGTTAATTTCATTTCAAAGTTAATGAATCTTGCTTTAAATTTCAATTTATTAAGACTTATTTATGCATATTGTATCAGTAAAATATAAAGTTTTGTTATTAGAGATTAATTAAGTTTAAAATTAATTAGAATCATTTTTTTTTTGTCAATCTTTGGTAAGTTTACTGCAAAATTATTCATTTTTGTAAGAAGAATTCTAAGGTATTGAATTAGGAAAACCTTTTATGATTTATCTTTTATAATTTCATTTTAATCATATATGACATAATTGAATGACACAATGAATGACACATAATTGAATGTTTAATGACATATTATATATGACATAATTTCGCAGTCATTTCTTGGTAAATTTAAAAAAAAATAAAAAATGATACTAATTCTTTTTTGTTGCCAAAAATATTAATTAAACATTATTTCATTTTTATAACTTATTTTATCCGATAAATTTAATGAATTAATAAATTAATTAATCAATTAATCTGAAAATATTTTGTAATTCATTTCAAAGCAATTTTCAGTACGAAGTTAATTCAATCTATTTTTTTTTATAAAAGAGAAAACTTTTACGCACTAATTGTTTTTCACCTGCAATTAATAATATTAATTCATCTAGCAGCTAAAAAAAAAATCACATTACTTAATTATTTAATTTTAATGATTTCAAATTCATAAAACATCTCATCCTTGCATAAATAAAAAATGAGATGGTTGATTAAGCATCACTTTTTTTTCTTTTTTTTTTAAAGCGTAAATTATAAATAACAAATATATTTATGATGTGAATATGTTTTTCATACTAAAATGTAAATTTATTCACTCTCGTTTTTTTTTTATTTTTTTCCCTTTTGCATATTTCATACTAAAATTTGCCTCACAATTATGTCGTAGAAAAAATTTGAATTTTAAAGTATTTTTGAGAGAATAAATTGAAATTTCGTACAAAATCTTATTCCAGAAAAAAAATTTTTGAGAAATTAAATTTGAATTTCTTTTGCCATTTTTTTAAAAACATCAAAAAAAGTTTTTTCACAATAATACATTCATTAAAAGATAAGAAGTTATAAAAATTGTAAATAAAAAAAAGACAATTTAACAGATTTCACCTTTATTAAAAAATTTTATAAAATTATTTTTAAAGTCTTTGAAGGAAAAAACGAAACTTCGTTTTATCAATTTGCAACAGTTTGACGATTAATTAGAATCGATTAATTAAATTCTTTTGAATTTGACATACTGTATATAAATTTTGAAAATAATTCCAAGCATGAGAATGCCGATGTTTCATAAATAGTTTCATTGTATCATTTGAATATCTATTTATAATACATTTACTGGATTTCAATAATTTCCAATCCATTATTTCATTTTAAATTCATTTCAATTCAAATACTAAATTAAGAGATTGGACAAAAAATTATCATAGGAAAAAAGATATTAAAGAATACAATTGTATTCAAGAATTCTTTTGTGTAAAATTGCTAATTTATGAAATTCTTTTACAATTTGAAAATGAATTAATCGATTATCTGATAAGCCTATAAAACTTTAGTATTGGAATTATTTGAAGGAAAATATTTTTTCCCATTCCAATTTCAACTAATCATACAAATATCATGCTATAATTGCTTCCCTATTGGAATGTGATTTGTCGTTTTTTTCAATTAATTCAACTAACTATTTTTTTTTAATCAAACAATAGCACAGAGAATTAATTATCTATTTCTATTAGAAAGATTTAATTTTTTTTTTTTGTAATTTGAAAATTTTTAGTTATAGCTAATTCTAAAGTTATTACTTATCATAAGAAAGTTTTTAATCGATTATACGCCTAAAATTATAAAAAAATTTAAAAAGAAAAAAAAAGAAAAAATTATGGTTAAGAAAAAAAAAGAATTAAGCTATTTAGCTTTTTTCTCTTTTTTTTTTTTAATTAAAAGAATTTGCATAGTTGCAAGAATATTAATAAATTAACAAATTAATATGCAAATAAAACAATATATATAGCTTATTTATTTCACAATTTACACAAATTATGATAGTTATTTGTAACTTTTAAATAGTAAATTTTTCGAAAATTATGATAATTAAATGACAAAGAAAAAGTTGAAAGGTCACAAAATTATCATTTACCTTTCCACTTTCACTATCACAACATTCATTAGCTGAATCAAGAAGAAGCCAATGCAATATATATAACATTTTAACCAATGATCCACTCATTGGTAAATCATTTCGATTAATTGCTTCAGATAATAACGATGCACAACACTAAATTTTAAATGAAATTTAATAAATTATCATTTTTTCTTTTAATTATTAATATAAAATCAATATTTATACAAATAATTATAATCAATTAACACGTAAGTTACGCTTAAATTATTATATTTTAGTATGTGACATTTTTATTTTTAATTTTAAATTATACATTACTTTAAGTAAGTGTAAAGAAGTTTATTTACTTTTTTTCTTTTTTTTCTTACTTATTTACAAAACATTATTTGTACTTACCTGTACAATATGTGGAAATGTTGCACGTACAAAATGCCAACGTGAAATGGAATTAATAGCATCAGAAAGTGATGGACTAAGTCCATGAAGTATATTTTGTACAACAACTCGTTCAAATGTCTACAAATTAAATGATTAATTTAATAACTTATTCAAATTGATAACTTATCATTTATCATCAATTGCTACAAATTGCTATCATTTATTAATTCAATATTTATTAATAATTTAATAATTTATTTCAATTTAAATATTTAAAAAAAAAAAAGAAAAGTTAAAGCTATATTTTGATGTATATAAAATGGTTGCAAAAGATTTCCCATGTGTATAATCGCTTTTTTAATTTCAAATCTATTCCATCACATTTTTAAAATTTCCTATCTCTTTTTACAATCCTGATTAATGAACTTTCTTCATTTTAGTCTAATCAGATGTCTCTTGTCTTTTTAGGAAATAAAATGTCACAAACAACAACAACAACAATAGCAATAATAACATTTGAATCAATTTTTGAACCATTTAAAACACTTACAACACATGATGCTTCATGAAGTTTACCAATTTTTGCACCCAAAAATGGGCTGAAATTTTGAAAATTTAATTTAAATAAATGGATAAAAAATGTAAAATTAGAAAATTATATTAAATTTAATAATATATATATATATCTTTATGTTAGTTAAAATTTTAAATCATAACATTTTTCATATACTTTCTCTCTCTTTCTTCCTCTCTCTCTTTCTCTCTCTCTCTCTCTCATTGATTCATT
>NW_018108825.1:0-2252 GCF_000183805.2 Loa loa | reverse complement strand
AAAAAAAAAAAAAAGAAAAAAGGAATTGTGGTACTTTGTTTGTCGCCATAAAAATGTTTGTATTGGTAATGGAACTGATTCCAATTCATTTTCATCATCATTTGTTAATGATAATGGATCTGTTGATTTGCAATTTGATGATAACGGATCCATTGATCTAGACTGTGATGATAACGGATCAGATGACCTGTAATATGATAGCTTCAATTTTTTCTTTTTTTTTTCTTGCAAGCATTCATCACTTTACTTTTTATTTTTTAAAAGGAAAAGGCAAAAAAAAAAAATGATTCGATCGAAAAGACAAATATGTCAAATAATTTATAAAAATTTACTTTTCCGACTATAATTAATTAAAAAAAAAAAAAACGGAACAATTTATTTTCGTAAAATAAATAAATTAGTTTTAAATTTAAAATAGCCATTTTCTTCAAGTAAGAAATTATTGAAATATTGAAATAATTTCAGTTTAGAGTTGAAAGGATTTAAAATGAATCTTTTTTGATTGAATAAAAAAAGTAATAGTGAAAAATGGAACTTATATGAAAATTGATTTTTTTTTTTTCTTCCTCTCACTTACTTTCCACCCTCATTTCATATATTTCTTTCTTTTTTTTTATTTATTATTATTTTTTTTTTGAAAGTTAGAAATATTGAAAAAGAAGATTTCAAAGATTTCAGGAAATTTAATTATTAAAATGAAAACAATAAGAAATAAAATTATTCGTAAAAATGAAAAAGAGCATTTGTTGTGTATGAAAGTTTATTAAATTAAAGTTTCTTTCCATTGCTTAATATCTAAAAATTGACATTTGCATTCATTGAAATTCAAAAATAAATTTAATCAAAGATATGCAAAAGAATGAGAAAACAAAAATGCCATTATATGTTAATTTTAATAAAGCATACAAATTTCATTTTTGTTAATTTCATGTATTATATTTAATTTCTTATTATTGTTAAAATAATCGAACAAAAATTTCATCATCAATTTTTTTGTTTTGAAATGACGCAAAATTATTTAAAATAACAACTGTGATAATTATTCAAATACATATTTCACATTATTTTTGTAATTAAATTTAATTAAATACAGAAATTTAAAAATACACTCAATTAATCGATTTCATAGAAATTTGTAATTATAAGTGATATAATTAATTGAAATTGTACCCAAATTAAATAATAATTATTTTTAAATTTTCACATTAAATAAACTTAATATATTTATTGAAAAAGGGAAAAAATTAATTTATCCAATATCACTTTTTTTTTTGTTTTGAATAATTTATCGAAGGAAATGTTAAAATAATTTCATTTCAATAATAAATAGTGTAAATTTTTGATTTACTTATCACTTATTCCAATTAATAATTTCGTATATTTAGTTAATATTTTAAATTTTTCAATTTAAATTTAAAACAAACTGACTGATAGCATCTTTTAAACAATACTTTTATACTATAAAATAATATAACCTTTTTAATACAAACAATAACATTGATTTGTTGATTGGTAAAAAAAAAAAAGTTTTGTAAATGAATTATGAAGGCAAAAAAGAAGAAGATAAAAATATGATGGAAATATTTTTAAACTAATGAAATTCAAAGAATTTAGCATATAATTTTTAGAATTATTAACTAAATGTCTTGCCTGATTTGACATTTGTTAACCATCTGGTGAAAATTAAAGATGAAAATGTAATTTATTTTGATAAATTCAGCTAAACTAATATGTAAACGAATAAATACTGAAATGATTTTAAATTATTCAAATTTATTGAAAAATTAAATTAAACATTTAACAAACCTTATATTACATGGAATTGAACCAAACATTCTCGTATGATAATGCATTGGTAATCGTTGTAGCGTACCCTGCTGCTGATACTGTAAGTATCGTACATGCATTTTTGATTACGATACGATTTCGTTTTTTATCCTTTTATTTAAGAGAGAAAAAGACAAAACAGTTGATCGATTAATAAATATTTAGATTGAATAAAAAGTGTTTATATGTGAGGAAGAATGTTGTTGATTTATTGATAAAATATGAAATTATCACTTAAAGGTAAATTTGTTTAAGCACTTTTATCAGATTTAGAATTTAATAATTGAATAATGCAATAGATTTAGAATTTAATAATTGAATAATGCAACAGATTTAGAATTTAATAATTGAATAATGCAATAGATTTAGAATTTAATAATTGAATAATGCAACAGATTTAGAATTTAATAATTGAATAATGCAAC
>NW_018108824.1:0-21747 GCF_000183805.2 Loa loa | reverse complement strand
TGTATTATAAAGAAAAAAAAATAAATATATATATATATATATATATATATGTATATACATATATATATATACATATAGAATAGTTTAACAGAGTTAGCACGTAATCTTCATTTCAAATTAAAAAAAAGTATATTTTCTAATGCTAGAGAAAAAAAAAGTATATTTCCTAATGCCAGAAAATTCAATTTTTTTCGTATTTACAAAGTTAAATACAAAGTTGGCAAATCGGGAGAAGCAATAGGAAAAGAAAAAAATTAATTTGTACAACCCAGTACTGCAATAATTTTAATTATGTTTGATCTGTGATAGTTGTTATTATAAAAAGGATAAAAAATAAACAAATAGAAAAAAGGAAAAACAAACAATAACCTTATTAAGAATATCGGTAAGCTTTCGTACCGAACTAGCCCACTGATCCAATTGTTCAATATTAGCTTTTCGAGCTCGCAAATTCACAACCTTTGCTGGGCGGTGAATTTTTGCATCAGGAATTGCACCCGTAACAATGAGATTGCATAAAAAACTTTCCATTTCCTTGAATTATTCAAAAAATATTAGAGTATATAGAATCACCTTTTAATTTATTAGCAAAACGTATAATGGCAAATCAGAACCTCATTTTACAGTGCAATTTTCATCATAAGAAAAATTACAAACTAGATTTTCATTAATCAGAATTCCATACAACTCATAAATTATTCCAGTTTCGAAACATTTCAATTATCATAACATCTCATTTTTTACTGCAGAACATTTGCAAATTTGGAACTGCATAAATCAAGCACGATTCTCAAATCCATTCACATATAGACCTACCTCAACTGGATAATCAAGTAATTCGGCCATACGCGCAAATGTTATTTTGGTATAGTATTTCGCAATCATGCGCATATTCTGCAGAAAATATAAGTTTCTTTAAGAAAAATTTTTTTTAAATTTGTTTCAAGAGAGTTTAGATTACGGACTGTCTTACGATCAAGCTAACAGACACAAATATGGCGCGAAAATAAAAGTGAATATCAAAGTTTCTGCATGATAGATAACAGCAAGCGATGTGCAAAGTTTTCACTGATATCTGTTATATACTTTTATAATAATAAATTATTTTTGGTCCTCAATTATTGTCCTTTTATAAAAGTGTCACTCATTTGTTTTCGGCCTTAAAAAACTAAGCATGATATTTCCACAGAAAAATTAAAACGTAAAAAAAAAAAAAATAGCAAGCTATAAGGCACTTACATGTTCACCAACACGAGTGTGTAAATCGGACCAGCGCTTATTTCCACTTTCACTACGATCGAGGACATCGGTCGCTTTGCTGGTCGAGATACCATCACGTAAGAGTTTTTCATATTTACTTATTGTTTTCTGTAAGTACCTAACACATTACAGATTAACGTCTGGTGCATAGCGATGTAGTATGAGATGTCTAACATTATTCATTATTTCGGAACATTGTAAAGAATGCTCAAGTCACTAAGAAATCCTCATATATCTACAGCTAAACAGATAAAGAATGTAGCACATAAAAGAATATTTCCCTTCAATAAATCCCTAGAAGTAAAATACCAAATAATTATTTTTTTTAACAGTTCATACATACTTTCCATGAAATTAATTCCTGATTAATAAATAGTTCAAGAAGTGAATTGTATTCCGGAATAAGTTCTAGCTGCCGTCCTTCATGAATACGATGTAGCAAATCCCACTGTTCATTGTTATGTGGAGAGAGCAACACATATAGAACAATGCATTTAAGAATCTGAAAAAAAAAGAAAACGACAACATATCAGATCCGGAAAAGCCATATTCCCAATGCTTGGACGAAAACTGACCTGTTTTGATTTTTCCTGATCAGCCTGCACACAAGGTGAATCTAAAACAGCTCGATAATACCTGCATACGTCCAGATAAGCACTTTCGTGCAAACCAATTTTGATCATTAGATCATAATACTTCAGTTTCAGTTCTTGCACCTTAAAATAAAGCCTTGAATTACTTCAACAGGGATGCTCTGCGGAAAAAAAAAATGCACGACACCTATAGTAAAAGCCGTCTGAGATTTATGCAAAGTTCAGAAGCATCCAACTTGATTCAATAATGATAAGGATGATCTAAACTTCCTTACTGATGAAAACGCGACATCCACCAACTTCTATGCAAAAATACTTACATCTGCCTCTCAGCTCGTACTGCCCCGTTATCGTAACAAGGTGGTGAAAATATACTTCACGATATTATTGAAAATATGGACAATAAACGTCGCTAAGATAGGCAAAATTCCAAATACGGTTCTGTTGGAAAATTTACCTCTTCCGATTTGTTTTCAAAAAAACGAGTGGAGACCTTCTTGCATAAAATTGATGCACGAATAAAATCCTTCTTCAATACACACAGGCGCATTTGCTCTAAGATAAATTCTACCTAAAAAAAAAAGTGAATGAGAAGAGAAAGACCCAAAAGCAAAATTCTAATCCAAAAGAGAGAACTTACTTTCTCTTTTAGTTCCATAGAACCGTAAGTCTCCACTTGCAGCTCGAGAAGCATTGTCGTCGCTTCATCAAGCTTACCTTCCGACTCGAGTTTCTTCACAAGACGACTGGTCAGCCTGGCTCGTTCAACTTCGACATAGATCTAGAACCAGTTTAAACAACAAAAAAAGAAAAAGAAATCATGCATAACCGTCACGTAAGACGGTCTTCCATAATGTAAATCCCAATCACTACTGTTCTTGCTGACGTATTTTTCGAATTTGAAACAAACACCGGCCTTCTGTAAAAACGAAAAGTGAAGGCTTTGAAGGATACCTTTCCAGCAGTAACATTCCTTAATGTTTCGATGAGTTTATCACGAATCTGCTCATTTGGTGCTTTTTCAATCATATCACAACAATCGCGTATCTGAAATAACATATTAAACAACTCCTGATCTCTTAGATTATGAATGAAAAAAGTGAAGGCCAATTTCGATCTCCTTCTATCTTTTGAAGATGCTTTTTTTCTTCAATCACTTCATAACACCGTGCACTTGAAATAACAAACAAAAATCGTTACTCATAAACATAGGTAGAGATATAAATTCAAACCATTTTTGCTATTGCTTGTTTGATTATTGAACGTTTTTTAGATAACATCAGAATAGTATCATTTAATAGCGTCCAGTCGTCTCCATCAAAGCAGAGCTTAACCATATGTTGAACAATACGCGTATTTGATTTCATATCTGATCCAAGTCTTGTTGACTTCTCCAAACTTGACAATAAATCTAGCGCTGCTGGCACATTACCACTCTGCAACTTATTTTTGTCACCCTTCCTATAAATCTCATAAAATCAGCTTTACAACTTAATCCATTTATCAGCAAAAATGTTTTCTAAATAAAACACCCCTTTTAAATAAATGCTCCATATATCGTCGGTACTAAATATGCTGCTGCCAGCCTCATATAACGATGAGTTTTTGTGGATACTATTATTACATTGATCTTTGGTAATTAACAGATAATAAGTGAAATGCAAAATAACTACTCAGAATAGAGAATAATTTAAATGAATAATTCAAACAGCAGGCAACCTTAGCAATAGCATCAGCTTTAGCTAAAGCTTCATCAGTCTGTTCCGTATAATCCACTTCCATTTTGAAAAGCCGTCCATCCCCTTCCTGCAATAATTTTATTTAATAAATAGTAAAAAATTTTAAATTGAAAATTATTTCATCTTAATGCTTCTCGTAATTAGCTATTTCAATTAACTAATATTCATTTCTAACAGTAGTAATATTCTAGAAATGCTGAATATTATCGGAAGAAATTTGATAACCTGAACAGCTAAATTAGCGTAATAATTATTAGATTGAGATGATGATAATTTCGAGTTATCCGAGCGTACTGGAGAAACTTTGCGTCCTTCCATTCCTATAAAATGAGAGGATATTATTGCACTAAAGCATCCATTAAGTAGTACGAGAAGTCACGTAAGTATAATTACGTCAAATACTTAGGTAAGAATTCACCGTGAGTATTTACTCGTTCAGAAGTACATGAAACGTTATCTGTTCTCACGGGAATTACTTCCAACTAATGCCACGATCTCTAATTGATACTTTTTCATCCACACTATCGATATGCTAGGATGACTAAAACAGTGTATCGTAGGAGTCGAGGACGTTATGACATTCGATATCCTACAACTTAAGTTCTGTTGACTGTTTCCGTCGGACAATTTCCATATATAGATGAAGCTGTTTAGCAAATTTTCACAATACTTTGATTAATTTCATTGGTTCAGAATGTTAATAAAATCAAAAAATGTTAACCCTTTGATTTTCACTTTCTTTTTCTTACAATTAACTCTATTATATTCAAAATTACATTTACGTCAATTACGTAATACATGTTTAAAGAAGAAAAAGTATGTAAATTCTGGCGCATATACATACGTCTTTTTAAGTTAAGCATGATCAATTCATGGAAGTTTTTCCACTTAATTTTAGGTGATGGTACCAAATCCAGGTGATTCATCGAACGAGTCAACATCGTTAACTAATCAGTCGAAATGTGACGGTAAACTTAACGACAGAATGGATGAACAAGGCTGGGTAATTTTCTTTTTTCGATTATTCCAAAGCACTTAAGCATTGTAAAAGATCCTCAGCAAATACTCTTCTAGCTTCGTTTGATGCCAAGTAAATACTGGATGTATGGCATATAATTTTGATGTCAAGAAGTGTTTAAAAAATAAAAATAAAACTCGGAAAAGTAATGACTAACTAAATTGGTACAGATGTAAACTAAAAGAGACCTTTTATAGATTAGCTAAAAGATTTGCTCTATGAACTTTGTAATTTTCATCGTGACAATCGTCCAGATATTTCTAGGAAGAAGGAAAGATGAATGAGGCAAAGCATTTGAAATTAATTAGCGATGAACTGAAAGCAAAGGGATGTCCTGTGTTTGGTGGCAAATATTGTGATAGATTACCCGCTGATATCAGGTAAAGAGACGTTTCTGTATTTTCTAGAGAAGTAAGGAAAGTTTTCATCTAAAAAACAAATTCTTGCGAAAGAATAATCTATTCTAGTTCAACGCTTCTACAGCATTTCTATACACTATAGTACTCATTTTGAAAAAGATAATCAGTATTGAAAATAATATATCTCTATAATTGAAAAAATGCACCTTAAATTAAGGGAGAAAGCAGGTGCATTAGAAGCGCGACTCGATACTCTCATTAGTGGATCGGTTACTAGTCCGTTCAAGAGTGATACACGTGACGAGCTACGTTTATTGATTGCTCAAGGTTTAACAACCGCCGCTTTCAAAGACAAAAGTATAGGCTAATTTTCCTTCTCACTTTCAGCTTTTTAAAACCGACAGAAGAAAAAAGAAAAAAAAATTTCGGTGTTTGTGAGGAAGCTTAGGGTTGCCGAGTAAATTCATCAATTTAAGCAAATTATTGAGCTATACGATAAAAATCAGTCATTCACTGTAACCTGGAGTTGAACTAGAGGGAAAGATTTGGCTCTTAACAATGCGAATTACTTTCTAAGGTTTCCGTTTGTGATTTTGTTGGGCTATTACCACTAAAACGGAACAGTCCATTGCCTGATGCAATTGAATTTATTTAAAAGAACATAATGGAAAAAAAAACGTAACAGAAGCAGGCAAACTTAAATGAAGTTGAAAATCTGTGATACAACAAAGTTAACTGTATTCGATTTCTGGTGTGTTTTATTTTTTTCATTTCCTTTTATTTTATTTTTTTTTCAGTGAAAAAATACGACTTTTCCCTGAAATGTAATGCAGTTTGGTCAGCTGATGCTATTGCATATCGGTGCAACACATGCGCATTCAATCCATGTATCATTTATATGCTTTTGAAAATTTTCTGTTGGTTAATTAAGTGATAGATTAAATGAAATATCCAACGAATCTACAGAGAGTCTAGTCCAAACATGTGGATTTAGTGGATTATATCCAATATTCGTCATTATTAGACATGTTTCACAGAGCAGTCAAATAGTCCCAGAATGAAATCAAGTTTTTGTTTTTCTTAAATATTCTCATTGAAATGAATTGCAAACAATGAGTTCAAGAAAACATTTTCAGGCATGTCTTTATGTAGTAGTTGCTTCAAGAATTCAAACCATGATGGGCATGATTTCAATCGTTTCTTTTCACAAGCTGGAGGCGCTTGTGATTGTGGGAATGTGGATGTTCTAAAAGAGTCGGGGTATTTCTTCAACTGATTTCCCTTACATTAAAAATAATTGATATCAAAGATCTACATTAGTTTGTTATAGGTTCTGCTTTCGACATGGACCAAATGCATGCCGTCCACCGATCCCTTCTCCGAATATTGTTTCATTGGGAGAATTCATTATCCCGAAACTCTTTGTTCGGTTATTCCTGTGTTTTCGAGGTTGGGTAGGTTAACTTTTGTTTTCTTTCCCAATTTTAACTTAAGGCATGCTACCATCCGTATTAATTTTAATCAGGAATATTAAAAATTGAAATGTTGAGCTAGGTTACATGTGCAGGTTGTGGTTCTAAAGCACTGTTATTACTCTTTTCTTTTTTTTTTTTTTTAAACCAGAATATTCTTTTACTCAAACGGAAATAAGTGAACAATTTAAAGAAGTGTAGCTAAATCAAAATAGAAAGAAAAAGTATAAAACACTTTTTTGCACTCCTTTTTTATCTATAGAAGAAGCAGTACAACGCTTGCAACGATGGTTCTATCAGGGAAAGTTTCAGTAATCATCTTGTTAATCGAGCACGTATTTTGATTGAACTAATTCAGGTTTTTTCATTATTTTAATTGGAAAGTTTTTGATTCAATCTCTAATTTTCAGCATTCATCCAACCGCTCCCTCAATGTTCAGTGTTGTGAAATGTAGCAAAATATAATCACTAATAGCTAAATCGAGAGTATAATTTTACTGAATGGTTTAGTCTTCTATTGGTCTGCTGCAGTGGGTGGCATCGACACGTTCTAAGTACTGTCCTGCTATCATATTCTTCACCAAATAACTGGATTATCTGATAATTCTTTGATAATCCTGACTGATTTGGTACTGTCGGAATGTAAACAATGTTCTGTTTTGCTTTTAATACCAGAATTTCATTTACATTTAGGAGTTGGTTGACTATGGTGGTCCAATCCGTGACGTCATCATCGGGAATTTGCTTGATCGACAGTTATATCACGATTTAAATAAGCGCAATGCTGATGATGATATTAGAGGTAGAAATTTGCTGTTCGATTCACTGATCACTCGAATAATCCTTATAGTTATTCTAAGAGTAGTTCCGAATTGTTGGAGAGACTTCACGAGTTCTGAGCTTCGTTTTCACTTTATCCTCCCTCGCTTCGCATCTAACGCACTTCATATTTTATGTGTTCCAGTCGTTGATTAGAATCGTATACCTGTCGAAAAAACTAAAATGCAAAGTAGATAATAAATACATTTGTTTCTCCGTCGATTAATCGAATAGCACTTATTCATAGCATCATGAAACTGATTATATTTCCAGATCATAATCGCACTCCTGATTTTTCCTTGGATTGGCGAACACGTGGTTTGTTTCTAGAAGATCTCCAGTCCTTGAAACCAATTAATAATTCAAGTCAGATTAATGGCTGCTATGAGCCGGAATGTCTGTTGGACGAGTTGATATTTTGGATGGTCCGGCTCGTATTTCCTCAGATAATAATCAATCTATGTCTAAGCTTGCTATCGGATGTCAATTACAGGGTTTGGCTTATTTTTTTTTTTGAATTTTTTTAAAATGATTTCTTCATTTTCCTCATGAAGAAAATATGAAGCGCATTTGAAAATTGTAATTCTCGGTTTCAAGATAATTAAAATCTTGCAAATTTGGATAAAGTTTCAGGATGTTTTTGCGAAACGGTTTTTCTCGTTATATTTTTGCATAGCTGAAATTTTAGTTGATTTATCCAAATGTGAGGGTGATAGCGCTATATATGCTGTTGGTAGCCGTATTATACACATTTCTGTACAGGTGCTTGAGCTTGGCTTCATTCTTTTCATATTATGAAAAATTTTTTTGTGGCGTACAGCTGAAGTTTTATTTAAAAAAAGTAAACTTCAAGTTCAGCAACTTTAGATTTACATTATCAGATTTTAGTATACTTAACTTCAATTTGATCAAACTTTTGCTTTGCAGATTCTTTCCAGTGAAGCTCAATGTCTTAAATTAGATGATGAAATCAACCTTAAAGATAAGATCATTTCAAGTACTTATAGTGTTATAAAAACCGGTGTTCAAAAATCTACAATAACGCAAGGTTTTACTTTTACCCTGTAACAGAAGTAGTTTGAACATGTTTGGTGAATATAAATATGTCTTGAAAGATTTGACTAAGCTTATTTCAGCTTTCATTGTATCATATTAAACATTCTAAAGTACTGGGAAGCACTCATAACATTCCGCTGAGCACTTGAAGGTATGGAATTTATGTTCATGAACAATTTATTTTATCGCGTAAGATTCTATATTTTTAGCATGTGAATATTTCTATCAAAATACACCACCGCCGACTAGCGACGACAAATTGTTCAAATGGCTTGTATATTCTGTGGGTGATGCTAATCAACCGTTACGGAAAGCTTCATACTGGACGCTCGTTAGTGATTTGCAGAATTTGTTAACACATGGAGAAATTGCACGACGATTTTTCCGTGACCAGAAAAGCATGAGAAATTATATGGCTTTAATAGCACCTATGCAAGGTATTTATCTGCAATCATATCAATTTTACAGAGAATCACTAAATTTGGGTTATAAAATATGGAAAGATAGAAAAATATGAATATTAAAATGAAAAATATAAAGCAACGTCAGAAAATCATCTTGAAATAAGTTGAAACATGATAGCTGCAAAATATAAGAAATCAAGTGTGCACAAGTTAAATTGATTGCAATAAGTTAACATTGATTACTGTTTTAAAATTCGTCAACTTTTTTTTCTGCTATATTGATTATAAAATAATGTGAAACAAAAATGTCGTAAGTTTAGGGATGAATCTGAATTATCGAATAATCGCTGGTAACCATCTGGAATATGACACCACTCATCCATATCAGGTACTGCTGTGTATACTTCCCATAGCTAATTATGATTCTTGATGGCACTGCTTTATGAATCAAGTGTTTCACTTACATTTCTATCAGATTTATTGCAGTTAGCATTTCATCTTGAATGGGAAGTCTCAGCTGTGAATATGTTCAATACTTTAGCTGCATTGACGGTCGAAACAGATTGCATGGATATCTATCTTCTTCAGTGGAAAACCATTTTAGAGGTTGCTCAATTTCAAAGGAATTCCGCTCTTTCTACGATTATGATAAGCTGATCAAGTTTAAAATTATTTGATATAGCATGTTATTTATTGTTTTACTGCTGCACAGCGGATACGATCACATATTATCCTTTCGAAATGAAGTTACGATTCCAGTTCATACTTCATTGGTGATTCGGACCGTCAACATCTAAGCAGCACGTGCTAGGGTTGGGTCGTGTTTGACTTAATTTTAAACTATTAATTATTAGTTGCTGAAGTCTGCATCACTTCACACATTTGTTGGATTGAAGGAATGGTTCAGCGCTATTGGTTTAACAAAGAACGATGTATGTGTTCAGCCGTACTGCGTGAGTTATCATATCCCACTACACAGGCATTTATCTGCTGGTATTTTGCGCTGCATTGAATTACCAGCATTTATTTCTTCCCTGGACATCATTATTGAAGATGAAGCGTTTCTGCGCAAAATCCTTTTTCATCCATTGAGGATACAGGTTAGCTTCTCATGTCCCTCCTCCTTGTCTTTTTGTGATAATAACCTATCTTTACTAGTTAACTGTTAAATCTGGCTTTTAAACTTGAGAAAATATGCAACTATAAGAAAAAGTTGAAGTGCAAGCTTTGGTAATGTCAGGCTTCAAGTATGTGCTATTTTTCGTTGAATCTTTCAGGTATGTCGCGCAGAAACGTCAGCTGGTATGTGGGCAAGGAACGGTAATGCGGTTCGAAATCAATCATTTTATTATGCACAAACGAATTATAACATTGCTTTTATGGACTGCGATATAACACTGATTAGGTTAGCGTTTTCGATAAAATCAAATACTATTCCTGCTTTTCTTTTTTTTTTTTTTGTTTTTATGTAACTTTATACAGAAAATATGATTGGCTCCTCCATTCTTATCAGCTATTTTTCACTCCGTCATTCCTTTAATATCTTTGATTGATTTATTTAAGTCGAATTAAATGGAAAATTGATGAAATTGACCCTATTGGTATTAAGCAGTTTTTATGCTTCTTTGCTATTTTCATAGTTTTTGGTATGTGTAGACATATTTTTATTTATTAAGGGAATTATGGATATAAGATGATAAAGAGATCGATGAAAAAGAAATTTGCGTCTAAATTCCATATTAAATATTTTAGATTTGTAGCGTGCTTTATTGATACTGAATGGTTCATGGAAGTTATTACTACTGCTTTTTATTTGGATGATTGCTTGGCGCTTTGCGGTCTTCTTCCCGACGATGTTGTTCTCCCGGAGAAAAGATGGGTAGTCACACGCAAGGAATGGGTAGATTTTCTAGTTGACGGTATTTTAAGGTTGGCTTTTACAATTTTTTATTACTTTTCTATATTTCATTATGATTAGGATTTTGGTCCTTGTTTGTTATTAGTTTAAACGATCAGTATCATTCGATATGCATTACTGAATAATCCAGATTTTTAAGGAATGTCGCAAAGCCAATCATATATAGTAACTATGGCAGAATTAAAATGTCGAAGACATATCCATAATAGATGTTTGGGATATCAATTATTCTAATATGCTCTTTTTTGCAAGATTGCTCTTGGATATTTTGGTTATAAGATGGAATATCCACGGAAATATTTCGAATAATCTAGAGAATGAAATTGTTGCTGCGCTTGCAGTTAGCGATCTGACCCATTCGAAATTAAAAGCAGCAATTCCCGAGAGAGGAAGCCGACCATTTGTTGATGACAAAACATTTGACAGTGTGTTAGAAAAGGTTTGCGCTGTAGGGCTTCAAATATTGCTGCTGTAATATTATCGGAAATTCTCTTTTTTCTGCTAAAGCTTTTAATTAGTTAATACTCCAGCAAAAGTTTGCAAAACCAGTGAGTATTTTTGACCAAATTATCCTTTCACAAACGTCTTGAAGTTCAAAGTGTTTCATTTCAATTTCCTGCCTTCGTAATTCATTGTCGTTCCATTCTCTAGGTGTTTAGCTTAAGTTTTTACAAGCGTTTTTCCTTTTACAACCATTCTAGATTATGGATTTTTCGTTTTACTTCAGCTGGCAGTGTACTGTGAACCTGATCAAGGAAGTCATATTGAACAAGGAGTTTACATGTTGACAACAGAATCGTGGCAAACTCTGTTCGACCCCGTATTTTGCAGAATGCGAACAACTAGTCCACGTGAATACAATGATGCACTGATGCGCTCCGAAAATATGTAATATTTATAAATTCCTGAAATTTAATAGTTCAGAAATCATCAAAAATCCGCCCAGCGTACAGATTATAGAAAATATTTCGACACCAATACCTTAAACTTCAACCGGATCCATCCGATCATTAGTTCGGACTTCCAGAATGAGTCACAAGGTATTGGCTGCCATGCCTCCTTTTTGATCTTTCTATTAGTAAAGTCGTAGGTGATTTGGACTACCAACTTTTAGTAGTGGTAGGCGAAAAAAAATTCTCGTTTTTCAGGAGCGGGAAGTTTTTTAACCCTAAATCGAATGTTTCATCAGTTTAACAGATTTGACTGCATCTCTTGAAAATTTATTCAGTGAACGCAGTTTACCGAAGCACTCAACGATTACTCGTTCTGGTGATCACCTGTGGATTCCTTATCGTCTTTGTTCATTTGATAACATTTGGACAATGCGTTGTGCGAGATTTCTTATTACACCATCGTTTTTCGACCTGTTGCATAGGATTTTATATGCTGTGAGTTGATTTCCAACTTTTCACTTTTATTCAGGCAATTAGTAATATTTGTTAATGTTGAAATTGGAAATCGCAAAAGATAAAGTTATGCTGTAGTCAGTGAATGTTATGATAATGCTTCGATATCTAAGAAACATAGCTAAGAAACTAGAAATTAACAGAGACCAGTGAATAATTTTAACTTTGATAGAGCATATATATTTCAGTATGTTGAGCAGCAGCAGTTAAACGAAGCAATTTTTCAAACAGCTGTTTATTTTTTGACATTAATGGTAAAGTTTGTTACGTCAGAACAGTTTTCATGCCTTACTACGGAAAAATCGAAGTTACCATCGTCTGTGCAAGAAACATTAAGTATTCAGAGAAATCCTGTTTCTACTCTTCTCTCAGTGTTCACCGATTTTGCAGACACTGGAGAAAGGTAGTTATTATTTGGTTTATTTCAACAGAATGTTCTTGAATTTAAAATTAGAAATGGATTTAAAATTGATTGTTAGCATGGAATTGCAGTTTTACTTTCTCTTTGTAGCAAAATTTACTTTCACCTGGTGTTCAGTAGTTCACAGAATTCAGGATTTTCGACATAAAATATTATCTTTTGTTTGAGGAACTCTAATTCAATTTTTCTTTGAATTGCTTGGGAAAATTCGAATTTTGAAGAATTTTCTATTTCTTGATATGTGTTACACTATTTTACAGGCAAGTACCATCAGTAATTACACTTCTTTTGAAATATTTGCGCAGAATGAATGGCGAAAATGCTATTAGCGTTGAATATGATCATTTGCTGGTTCAGTATATTTCCAAGCAATTAAATCTAGATCCTTTATTGTTGGATTACATTTCGGGTTATGCTATCGATTACATCGGGCGTCTTTTCTGTTTGCTCTATCATAGGTACGTCCACTTTGTTCATTATTGTTCACCGTCTTTTTTTATGTTCAAACGGCTAATCTTGTTTTTTGTATTTTCTTAGTTCCGGAAATATTTTATTGATAATTTGCAAACTCTCTACCTTGATTTGGGACATTCCTATTCAGAAATCTAAAGCAGTGTAATCGTATCGCTGTTGTACATAACATTTAGTTGATAGGAAAAGGAAGTTTGCTATCTCCGTGGACATATTTACTTTCAACTCATATATTTCAACTTTCACATATTTCAGTTTTTTTTTTTTTTTAGTCTGTAAAAAAGTACAGGAGGTTTTGGATCAGTTCATCAGTGAACATCAGGTGGAAACGCTGAAATCAGACATGCTTCAGGAAAAGGATGATGCTTATTCACCTGCAAAATTGGCTCATCGATCGACTGCAAAACGTCGTCAAGAGGTGTACTTCAAGTCATTGTGCATTTCCGATTACATTTAACACTTTTTGTACCGGTTTGCACTTTTCCTCTTCTGTGATTTAACAATTCAAAAAATTGTTAAAATCAGAAAGAGATTACTTGTCTTTGTATCGTTATGTTAACACTGCATAACATTTCAAACATTTCCTCTTCCAGGCCTTAATGATAGCTCATCAGAAAAAGAACGCTATATTAATGAAGAAGTTGATGGCAATGGAAGGATTAACGCAAACTCAAATGGATGCAATGGATACCACGGAGGTTAAAACTATGTTTCATTGTATAACTAACCGATGTTTCTTATGATTTTTGGAAGATTAATCATATATTGATAACAGTTATTTGAAATGTCACTTCTCGGAGTCTATTTCAAATTAAAGTTGTTTTTTTTTCTTGTCAAATTCCATAAGGTTGTTTCTTCAATTGTGAAAATGCTTTTTTTATACTTTTTTTTTTCAGAATTCGCCAGTGAGACATTACAGATGCCCGATATGCAATGACACAACAGCAAGTACTTTGGCTGATCCAGTTGGACTGATGTCTCGTATAGTTGTTAATTACGGCTCGTTTTCTTTTACTTGAACAGTAATTTTTTCTTGGAAGTCGATCTGCTGTCAGATGTTTCTGAATTTTATTAGAAACACTGTTTCAGGAATAAGTAATATTTTGATTATCCGGTTGGTTGTGTCTTTAGATGTGCAGTTTTGTTTTCCTTAAATTAGATTTCTTGTCATGCATAATTTTAATGACATTTCTACACTTACACATTACCTTACCCTCACTACCTTACTATAGCGGAAATTGGATCTTAAACCGTAATATATTTAACATTTTAAACAATTAATTTAGAAGCGTATATTTTAGCCGTTGAGCACTCTTTACCTGAGGATTGTCCATCATTATCAGTAATGGAAATGGGAGATAAAGGCATACATACGAATCGTATGATGCTGAAGATTTTTAGTGCTTCACGTCGATCTCTTCTTCAGACTGTGAGTTCTGTAAATTTCACGAAATTTGAGTGTACCAAGGCAAAGTAAAGCTTAATTAATTTTGTTCAGTCAATTAGTTCTGTGAAAATACACAAGCTCAGGATTGATTCTATGGAGTTTTGAATTTTCATATTTTTGTTCTTATTGCAGCGCTTCCCGAAATATGCAGATCTTATCCAAGCTCCAACCGGTATTGAAGTTCGTACATGTGGTCATTATGCACATGTCGAATGCTACAAAACATATGTTAAAACGTTGCTTGTTTGTTTTTACTTCATTCAATTTCTCTAATACTGCTCGTAATTTATGAGTTATTTCTTTAGGTGTACATGTTTAGTGTTGTTTTTAAATGAAATGATTCGATAGCAACTATAAAAACTGACTGAAATTTCACTTCAGGAAAGTTCATCATCATCAACTGATCCGCTGGAAGCGCGAATAGAAATTTCATGCCCTGTATGTCGTGCAACAGTTCACACTATACTTCCTTTGGCTCCAGATACTGGCGTTGAAAGAATACGGTCTGTTTGAGACAGCGAATTATTTCTGCGTTCGCTCTATTTCAACTCTTCTTTCAGATTTTCTTTTTTTTTTTTCTTTTTGTTGCTAATTTTTTCTAAACGCGTTACAGATCTGGTATATCCTATCAAAAAAACAATTGTACAGAATTGGTGAAAGAAGTGGAAAGGCTTATAAATAGTGACACCTCTCATATACAGGTGAGTCGGTACATGTCATTTGATGTGATGTGACGCGACTGCATTTCGTATTCTTAGATAGCGGTAGATTAAGGTACTACATATCTCATTAGTCTCTATCGCGCAACATGTGAGGCTTTGTTTTACTTCAGTTTTTTTGAGACTCATGTGCCATAACTTTTAGTTGTTTTTTCTATTATGCATTCCTAGGTCAGTTTCGTATGTTTTTCATGCAGCTGTAAGTACTGTGTGATTTCTTTTACGAGTTCGATAAATCATTGTAACTTCTCTTTATTCTTTGACCATTTCATAACTGGTTTAACATTTAAAGAACTTCTTCGCAGCCTTGTCAAATCTCAAAATTTGACATTTTATAGGGTAATGAAGAAACGAAATTTGTGGCATATCAGCAATTGTTTTTAAATTTTACTTCTCTTTGTCATCAGTGGACATCTTACCGTGGAAATTTCAACGAAAGTACACCAAAAAAAGGCCAAATTTTCGCTTTCGGACTTGCAAAGTGATATCTTAATCATTGATTAGTTTTTTTCCAGTTAATTTGTCATTACGTACTTGAATTCAGCTATTTTTTTAAAATGAGGCTGGTCAATTTTTGATTCTATTGCAGAGGTAACTTGGAACGAAATCTTCTATTATCCGAGTCAAATTTTTCTGATCGTTGTTGCCATGAATTACCAACAGGTTTATTCAGTTCGATGACTTTACTTAAAATATATTTCCATTTAAGTTGCTCTTCATTTGTATGATGTAGAGGGCACCTTTTTGTTAGTGTTAAAGTTTGGTAGAATATCAAGGTGGATGCTTCAAGGAAATACTGTGGTAGATTGCTTAGGGATAACTTACTAAAAAGGAGCTTAGATGAAATAACTAGGTAATCAACATCACAAGTCCTTCGAACATCATAGGGTGACAAATATGACGTGAAATGCAGCTATATTGCCATCGATTAACACGTTAAAAATATATTTGAAAAAGGTCAAAAGATGTTTAGATTCTTAAAAATTCTACAGCATATCTTGCGAATGCAAAGATATTATAGTGGAGCAAAATATATTGTTTGTTATAGAACATATGGTATATGGAGCACGTCATCAAGGCACAAAACGTGATACAAGTTTTATGATCTATCAATGGAGGCAATTGGTTTTCGGATTCGACCAAAAACAGGCACTAGTAGAAACTACTTTGGAAGATAACTATACTCAATATTTTGCGCCAAGTGATTCGGATATTCTAGCATCAGTATGAATTTTTTTTCTTTTTTTGGAAAACTTGCACATACTTTTAACAAATTTATAAATTTATAGTATTTATATCAGGAAATCGATGACGAAAGAATAGGTTTCTAGTGGTCTATATTGGTTAAGGTAGTTTAGTTTTGAGATAATATTTTAAGAATTGTGCCCAACAGTCGTATTTCCTGTACAAATCTGCTTTTTATTCATATTTCAATCCGAGCTAATTTCAGTCCACAGTTGAGGCAAAAGCAGCAAAAATGCGTATGAATCAAGACATTGAACTAGAGACAGGCACTCCAATGGTGCTGTTCGACTTGAAAACAACGCTGATTCGCATTAGTAGTTACATCATCACCAATGATTCCTTGACTAACGAAGATAAGAAAAGTTTGTTATTTTATTACTTCAGTAGTTATTTCAAATCACCGGGTTGACATGGTAACATCAATCATTTTGCAATACTTGTTTGTCCGCTGTAGCGGAACTCCATGTCGGTCTTTTGGAAGCTGGAAATTTCACAATGCAAAATACGAAACTTTTGCATCATATTCAATGGCAGTTAGATTGTCTGTAATCCGGTTGCTTGTTCATAACCGCGATGTTGTTCTCGACTGGTTTTAATCTTCCGGGTCACATTCACCACTTTATGTTAACATTTTTAACTATCATCATTCTTAATTCGTGATTAGATTTTCAGATTAACTTTTTCCAAAGCCTAAAAATTTTTAAAAAAAAATTTTAGGAAAATTAATCTGAACATAACGTCAGTTTGTAAAAATTTTTCTCAATTTTCTACAGATTTTGTTCATTTTCTTATTTTCAGGCTTACTAGCATTTGTTTACCAGGTAGTTCTGTATGCAGGAATTGTTCGTACAGCGATTGTAGCAGCTTTACATATGCCGTTATCACAGCTGAAGCGAACAGAAAGTCTAGAATTCAGTAATGAGGTATTATTAGATTGCATAAGTTCTCGCAATATTCAATTCCATTTCCTTCGCTGATTAAATCGATGCATCTCTCAGCTTGCTTCATTTTTACTCTTTATGGTAAAAGAGAACTCCAAAAGTAATCCATGACTTTTTCCCATTAGAACTTTAAGTGGTAAACTTTCGGAACAGTTTTCAGGTATTTACATTCGCTGTGAAAGGTGTTATAAACAGACTTTTTTCACGTCCTCATCTGAAAGCAGAAAATATTTTGTTGAAAGATGGAGTGAGTTCATTAATAAACTTAACCGATTATTTCTTTATATTTGATCAATGCAGAGTTATGAGTCTGCAATTCGTCTATAACTTTTATCAGGATAAAAAGTTTTTGAAATGGATGGACTAAATATCAAAGATTTTTCAGAATAAATTTTCTAAATTAGGAAAATTTAAGGATGAAGTGGATTTCGAAAAAGCTTTACATTATACCTGTACAGATTTATCTCGTCTTACTACACAATTGTGGCACGAATGTGGTATACATAAATATGATCAAGAATATTGCATTAGTCGTGTAACATTCATGGAAATTTACAAGTTACTGACAAGTATGTCATTATTTTAAAGACAATCTAATACTTTTTTTTGAATAGGATTGACCATCTTACTGCGTATTGCCAGTCAATGATCACATTTCTTTCGTGCTACAGCCATCATTTAACCATTGTCGATGGTATTATCATGTGTTATTGGATATGATAACTGAAGATAGACGGTCCAAGAAAGTTCGCTATAATATTAAGTGCAATGAAAATATATTGATGGTTGAACATTACTGATGTTAATCAAGTTGTTGTTTAACCGAACTTAAAATATTCTGAAATATTTTCATTGACCATGAATTAGAAATTGTCGATTTCCCATAATCACATATCTATATTCTTTTTTCCTTTTTTTAATATATATATATATGAGTACTTACAGATAATAACGAACTTTCCCTTGAGTTCTTACCTCATGTTCATATCGAAAAGTGGGTTGATGCAGTGCTTCGATGGATTACTTGCAAAAATTTCGTGGAGGTATGGATCGTTGCATAATTCTTTGATCATTGAATAGAGCATTGTATATTTCCGGTTCATCCACCAGTATTGATGTGACAGAGAGCTAAATATGATTAATCTCGCTAACTGTTCACCATTATGTCGAATCTTATGTTGAATTATTCCATTTGAAAATTTCAAGTGAAATTTTATCTGTTTAAGGCCAATATTCCGTATGTGTTGTATACTTATATTACAGGACTTACATAAGGAACCATTATCATGGCGTAGGTTCACCCTTCTTACGTTGCCAAAAAGTTACGATGACTTATTTGCTCGATTTTTCGGTTGTTCTTGTGTGGCTTGCGGATTTGTTCCTCGGATGCCATTTATCTGCCTTCTTTGCGGGCAACTCTCGTGCTTGGATAGTTGCTGCACGATATCAGCCAGCGAAACTGTTTCTGCCAACGAAGTGGAGCGAGTACGCATTTTACATTTTAAAAAGAATCTTATTGACATCAAATCAACAAATAGGTATATAAACTATCTAAGGCATGAGTTTTGATTATAAAGCGAATTCTTTTTTCCTAGCTATTATTTCGTTCTAGTATACATTCGTTGCAAAATTTAAAAAACATGTCGTTTACAAAAAGTTCTATCCATTACTGTATGGAGAAAAAGGCACTATGTATTATAGATCTTATTTCTCATCAAAAGAATGTAAGTACCATGGATGGGATAGAATTTTATGTCGAAAACTTCCAGGAGAAAGCGAATTTCAATTAGTGAATAACTATTTGTGACAAATTTTTTATTTAACATTAATTTCACTCAATTTTAGCACGCACTGATTTGTAGCAGTGGTGTAGGATGTTTTTTGTCACTGAATACCTCACTGGTTGTGATAGTTTGTAATCGAAGGGCAGCACTTTGGGGTTCGGTCTACTTAGATGCTCATGGAGAGGAAGATCGTAATTTAAGGTTACTTTGTTTATTATGCTTCATACGTTTTTCTTTGCTTTTCAAAGTATCGAAATCTCAATTTTCTCTTTCCGTTTTAGACGAGGAAAACCATTATTCTTATCGGAACGTCGTTTCGAAAGGTTGAACGCTGACTGGACAATGCAATCATTTGAACATTTAGTCGTGAATTTCTTTAATTTTGACGATCTAATATCTTATCTTCGTGACGCTCATTATGTGCTTTAATAGAGAGCACGCGCACATCGCATCATTTATGCCCTATCAATGTTCGGTGAACTTGAAAATTTTGGCTAACCTTTGAGCTAACTCCTGTAGTTCCATATTAATGTTATAATATGATTGTTTATTCTTTTTTAATCGTTTTTTACTTGTGGTCCCTAGATTTGCAAGCTTGTTGAAGTGTTAGAAAATTCGGAATCGTTTCTTAGAATATTTAACTTTTTTGGTTCATGAACTACTACTTGATGAAAAAAAGCTCAAACACTGAGGAGGGTGGGATGATTTGAAAATTCGGAAAAACGGAACTCTGTTAAGCATGTTTCAGCTTCAAAATTTAAACATGTTAAATAGGAATCTGACCGAAACCACGATAGCAAAACGCTAGAACTGAAGCATATTATACAGACTAATATGATTTAGCGAAAGAACTTCATGCTTTGACTTTAGAATTATTGTAGGATATTTTATTCTTCCTTGTACAAATTGTGTTTAACCATTTTCAATATCCATTTATAAATATTAGTAATTTATATGCTATTTTAGCGTGCGATCATAAATTTTTCTTTGATTATTAGATCTGAAATGGTTGAACGGAAGCTAATTGAGGAAGATCACTTTTGAAATTGGAACTATCTGATTTTATATAGGTTTTTATCGCTTCGAAATCATTTTTTTACCCGGTGTACTGTGTTTTTTTTCTACTAATTCACTGAATACTCTTTAGTATTGCTTTGTATAATTTTCCATTTGAGAAAGGAAAATAATCATTTTTATATTCGGCATATTACAATATTTTCAAGAAAAGAGTGGACAAATTTTGCTGAATGCTCTAAGATGCTTGCTTAATTGCTAGCCAATTAAGTGGATAAACTTATGCATATGCCAAATCTGAAGTAAAAACAATAATATTATTGCAGCAGCAACATTTGCAGGAGAAATAATTCATAATTGAATTCCAGAAGAAATAATTCATAATTTCATATATGACATGTTATTATTCAGGAATTATCAACCATAAATTTCTAGGATTATTATTACATGTTAAGCCCATATGCAGAATTTTCTAATTTATGCTAAAAGAATCCATTTTCTAGAAACAATAATGTTATCCATATATCTTACTGTTACAAGATATTGTATTCATAAGTACATCAAGCTTAAAGTCTACAAAAAAAAAAAAAAAAAAAGGGAAAACAATCTAGGAATTCTTATGAGATCCATAGAAGTAGTTTGGTTTGCTACGACATTTGATTCATGCTAACAGTAGCTAGTGCAAAAGTGCTTAAACATATTCTCTTGTAAGCTATTACAAAATGAATGTTTCATCAGTGAATTTTTGCACATTCGAAGATACTTTAACAGAAACGATATTTTAATATTAAACTGGATATCTGAAACATCAAAGTTAACATTCAATTAAGCCATAAAATTATTTCATACTCGAATAAATGTGACACTTTTCTAAAATTGAGAAGAAAATTGAAGGGGAAATGAACATTAGCAATAGGACCAAAGGAAATCGAATCCTTTTAATTAACAAATTTTGAAGTATGCATAATATGCATTACATGTGAAGTTCGATTTCAAAATGTATTCCTGAAGTTGTAGTTCAACAATTTACTATTGCATCATCACCTGGACAGCATAAGAGCTTTCTTCTGGATCATTAGTAATGTGACATTTATTGTTCATAATTCTTGCCAGTTTAATGATACATTTTAGTGTTTAACCTTTAACCTTTCAATGTTAAAGTTAGAAAGAATTTCATGAAGAGAGCAAAAATTCCTTTGACGAAATCTACTTCTGGGATTTTAATTGGATCTCAGAAATTTTATTGTTTGTCCAAAATTTGGTGTTTTGCATTTTGATTTTTTTTGATTATCAATGAACTGTTAGCTTTAGTTTTATGAAATAAAAACGAAGAAATGTTTTAGCCTTATTTGCCAAACATTTAAAATCGTGCTTATTTGTTCAGCAGATTGACTTATTTGCAACAAAAAAGTTAAACGACCGAAACAAATGTTTAAATTACAAAGTAAATATTTGACAAAGTTTGTTTTTTTTTTCCGATGCAAATGAGATTGGATATTCGTTAGGGTTAATTGCGCAGTAAATTGCCAATAAATGCTTTCGATTTAGGCAACTGCTTATAGATAGATGATTATCAATGTGATACAGATAAGTGATATGATCATATTAGTAATAATCCAATATACCATTGACCGGAATTGACAAATGCAAGCTCCGGAAAT